>NC_041353.1:19528677-19828037 GCF_004354835.1 Perca flavescens | reverse complement strand
TGTTGACATACTATACTATGGCTTTTTTATCCCTTTTTTCGACATACTATACTATGGCTTTTTTTCAACATACTATACTATGGCTTTTTTATCCCTTTTTTCGACATACTATACTATGGCTTTTTTATCAATTTATTCAATATACTATATTATGGCTTTTTTTTATCCCTTTTTCCGACCTACTATACTATGGCTTTTTTCGACATACTATATTATGTTTTTTTTATCACTTCATTCGACATACTATACTATGGCTTTTTTTGTCGACATACTATGGCTTTTTTCGACATACTATACTATGACTTTTTTCGACATACTATACTATGGCTTTTTTTAACATACTATACTATGGCTTTTTTATCCCTTTTTTCGACATACTATATTATGGCTTTTTTATCACTTTATTCGACATACTATACTATGGCTTTTTTTGTCAACATACTACACTATGGCTTTTTTCGACATACTATACTATGGCTTTTTTCGACATACTATATTATGGCTTTTTTATCCCTTTTTTCAACATACTATACTATGGCTTTTTTCGACATACTATATTATGGCTTTTTTATCACTTCATTCGACATACTATACTATGGCTTTTTTTGTCGACATACTATGGCTTTTTTCGACATACTATACTATGGCTTTTTTATCCCTTTTTCGACATACTATATTATGGCTTTTTTATCCCTTTTTTTGACATACTACACTATGGCTTTTTTATCCCTTTATTCGACATACTATACTATGGCTTTTTTTATCCCTTTATTCGACATACTATACTATGGCTTTTTTATTCCCTTATTCAACATACTATACTATGGCTTTTTTATCCCTTTTTTCGACATACTATACTATGGCTTTTTTATCCCTTTATTCGACATACTATACTATGGCTTTTTTATTCCCTTATTCAACATACTATACTCTGGCTTTTTTATCCCTTTTTTCGACATACTATACTATGACTTTGTCGACATATTATACTATGGCTTTTTTCGACTTACTATACTATGGCTTTTTTTATCACTTTATTCGTCATACTATACTATGGCTTTTTTATCACTTTTTTCAACATACTATACTATGGCTTTTTTCGACATACTATGCTATGACTTTTTTATCACTTTTTTCGACATACTATACTATGGCTTTTTATCCCTTTTTTCGACATACTATACTATGGCTTTTTTCAACATACTATACTATGGCTTTTTTATCACTTTATTCGACAAACTATACTATGGCTTTTTTATCACTTTTTTCGACATACTATATTATGGCTTTTCTATCCCTTTATTCGACATACTATACTATGGCTTTATTTTATCACTTTATTCGTCATATTATTCTATAGCTTTTTTATCACTTTGTTCGACATACTATACTATGGCTTTTTCATCACTTAATTCGACATACTATACTATGGCTTTTTTATCCCTTTTTTCGACATACTATACTATGGCTTTTTATCCCTTTATTCGACATACGACTTTTTTCGACATACTATACTATGGCTTTTTTATCACTTTATTCGACATACTATACTATGGCTTTTTTATCACTTTTTTCGACATACTATGGCTTTTTTCGACATACCATACTATGGCTTTTTTCGACATACTATACTGTGGTTTTTTTATCACTTTATTCGACATACTATACTATGGCTTTTTTTATCCCTTTATTCGACATACTATACTATGGCTTTTTTATCACTTTTATTCGACATACTATACTATTGCTTTTTTCGACATACTATACTATGGCTTTTTTCAACATACTATACTATGGCTTTTTTATCACTTTTTTCGACATACTATGGCTTTTTTCGACATACCATACTATTGCTTTTTTTGGCATACTATACTATGGCTTTTTATCCTTTTTTTCGATATACTATACTATGACTTTTTTCGACATATTATACTATGGCTTTTTTTGTTGACCTACTATACTATGGCTTTTTTATCCCTTTATTCGACATACTATACTATGGCTTTTTTATTCCTTTATTCAACATACTATACTATGGCTTTTTTATCCCTTTTTTCGACATACTATACTATGACTTTGTCGACATATTATACTATGGCTTTTTTTGTCGACATACTATACTATGGCTTTTTTATCCCTTTTTTCGACATACTATGGCTTTTTTATTCCCTTATTCAAAATACTATGGCTTTTTTATCCCTTTTTTCGACATACTATACTATGACTTTGTCGACATATTATACTATGGCTTTTTTTGTCGACATACTATACTATGGCTTTTTTATCCCTTTTTTCGACATACTATACTATGGCTTTTTTATCATTTTATTAAACATACTATACTATGGCTTTTTTACCACTTTTTTCGACATACTATACTATGGCTTTTTTATCACTTTATTCGACATACTATACTATGGCTTTTTTTGTCGACATACTATACTATGGCTTTTTTATCCCTTTTTTCGACATACTATACTATGGCTTTTTTCGACATACTATATTATGGCTTTTTTATCACTTTATTCGACATACTATACTATGGCTTTTTTTGTCGACATACTATACTATGGCTTTTTTTATCCCTTTTTTCGACATACTATACTATGGCTTTTTTTCGACATACTATATTATGGCTTTTTATCACTTTATTCGACATACTATACTATGGCTTTTTTTTGTCGACATACTATACTATGGCTTTTTTATCCCTTTTTTCGACATACTATACTATGGCTTTTTTATCCCTTTTTTCGACATAATATACTATGGCTTTTTTATCACTTTATTCGACTTACTATATTATGGCTTTTCTATCCCTTTTTCCGAGATACTATACTATGGCTTTTTTATCACTTCATTCGACTTACTATACTATGGCTTTTTTATCCCTCTATTCAACATACTATACTATGGCTTTTTTATCACTTTTTTCGACATACTATACTATGACTTTTTTCGACATACTATATTATGGCTTTTTTACCACTTTATTCGACATACTATACTAAGGCTTTTTTTGTCGACATACTATACTATGGCTTTTTTCGACATACTACACTATGGCTTTTTTCAACATACTATACTATGGCTTTTTTATCCCTTTTTTCGACATACTATACTATGGCTTTTTTATCCCTTTTTTCGACATACTATACTATGGCTTTTTTTAACATACTATACTATGGCTTTTTTATCCCTTTTTTCGACATACTATACTATGGCTTTTTTTATCCCTTTTTTCGACATACTATACTATGGCTTTTTTAACATACTATACTATGGCTTTTTTATCACTTTATTCGACATACTATACTATGGCTTTTTATCCCTTTTTCGACATACTATACTATGACTTTTTTCGACATACTATACTATGGCTTTTTTTAACATACTATACTATGGCTTTTTTATCCCTTTATTCGACATACTATACTATGGCTTTTTTTATTCCCTTATTCAACATACTATACTATGGCTTTTTTACCACTTTTTTCGACATACTATACTATGGCTTTTTTCGACATACTATACTATGGCTTTTTTCAACATACTATACTAAGGCTTTTTTATCACTTTTTTCGACATACTATACTATGGCTTTTTTCGACATACTATACTATGGCTTTTTTATCCCTTTTTTCGACATACTATACTATGGCGTTTTTATCCCTTTTTTCGACATACTATACTATGGCTTTTTATCCCTTTTTTCGACATACTATGGCTTTTTTATCCCTTTTTTCGACATACTATACTGTGGCTTTTTTATCAATTTATTCAATATACTATATTATGGCTTTTTTATCCCTTTTTCCGACATACTATGGCTTTTTGTCCCTTTTTTCGACATACTATATTATGGCTTTTTTATCCCTTTTTTTGACATACTACACTATGGCTTTTTTCAACATACTATACTATGGCTTTTTTTAACCTACTATACTATGGCTTTTTTTAACATACTATACTATGGCTTTTTTATCCCTTTATTCGACATACTATACTATGGCTTTTTTCAACATACTATACTATGGCTTTTTTATCCCTTTTTTCAACATACTATACTTTGACTTTTTTCGACATACTATACTATGGCTTTTTTATCACTTTATTCGACTTAGTATATTATGGCTTTTCTATCACTTTTTTCGACATACTATACTATGGCTTTTTTTGTCGACATACTACACTATGGCTTTTTTCGACATACTATACTATGGCTTTTTTATCCCTTTTTTCGACATACTATACTATGACTTTTTTCGACATACTATACTATGGCTTTTTTTCAACATACTATACTATGGCTTTTTTATCACTTTATTCGACATACTATACTATGGCTTTTTTATCCCTTTTTTCGACATACTATACTATGGCTTTTTTTAACATACTATACTATGGCTTTTTTATCCCTTTTTTCGACATACTATATTATGGCTTTTTTATCACTTTATTCGACATACTATACTATGGCTTTATTTGTCAACATACTACACTATGGCTTTTTTCGACATACTATACTATGGCTTTTTTCGACATACTATATTATGGCTTTTTTATCCCTTTTTTCAACATACTATACTATGGCTTTTTTCGACATACTATATTATGGCTTTTTTATCACTTCATTCGACATACTATACTATGGCTTTTTTATCCCTTTTTTCGACATACTATATAATGGCTTTTTTATCCCTTTTTTTGACATACTACACTATGGCTTTTTTATCACTTTATTCGACATACTATACTATGGCTTTTTTATCCCTTTATTCGACATACTATACTATGGCTTTTTTTATCCCTTTATTCGACATACTATACTATGGCTTTTTTTATTCCTTATTCAACATACTATACTATGGCTTTTTTATCCCTTTTTTCGACATACTATACTATGGCTTTTTTTTGTCGACATACTATGGCTTTTTTCGACATACTACACTATGGCTTTTTTCAACATACTATACTATGGCTTTTTTATCCCTTTATTCGACATACTATACTATGGCTTTTTATCCCTTTATTCGACATACTATACTATGGCTTTTTATCCCTTTATTCGACATACTATACTATGGCTTTTTTATTCCCTTTATTCAACATACTATACTATGGCTTTTTTATCCCTTTTTTCAACATACTATACTATGGCTTTTTTATCACTTTATTCAACATACTATACTATGGCTTTTTTTGACATACTATACTATGGCTTTTTTCAATATACTATACTATGGCTTTTTTATCCCTTTTTTCGACATACTATACTAGGGCTTTTTTATCACTTTATTCGACATACTATGGCTTTTTTTATCCCTTTTTTCGACTTATTATACTATGGCTTTTTTATCACTTTCTTCGTCATACTATACCATGGCTTTTTTTTTTTTTTATCTCTTTTTCGACTTATTCATGACATACTTCACTAATTCTACGACTTTTTTATTACAGAGAACTATTCTGTTCCTTTTAAGCACATGCTGACTGTCTTTTAATGGCATATGACATTTTAATGTTGTTTATGACATACTATACCACCACCATTTCATGACTTTTAGCCATAAACATTTTTATGACATTTTTTCTTTGTATTGAAATGTTTTATGACATACTACTTAATGGACTTCTAACCAACAGGCCCCAGTTCGTTAGTGTAGACAACCACAGCTACAGTAGTAGTTTAATGTGATTACGCTCCAGTACATTTACCCACATCAACTACTGTACACACTGCTGCTGTAGTGCTACACTTTTTAATGATTTAACTACTTTCTGTTTTTCTATCCAGCCCGTTTCCCGGACATGAATTAAACCTTCTCCGTTGGGATCCTTCCTGACGCTTTTCTCTGGCACCTCCAGGGGCCTTTTGGCGCACTTACATAATTCAGAATGAGGCTAGGGCTGTGTTCACCGTCCCAGTCCCCTTCCCATAATCCATCAGGGCTAAGTTAAGAGTACCAGGCCCTGGAGATGTGTTAGCACTACTGTGGAACTGGCTTTATGTAAAACAGAATTCAGAGAAGGAAACTAGGCTTCTTGGGTGTTGGCAGCAGGATGTGATTGTTGATACCAGGATGAAATATTTCATATTTGAAAGTATAAACCAACTGTAGCCCAGTCACCATGACTAGGCTGATTCCTAATAGTGAATTTCAGAGGTTAGCTAAACTGACTAATAAATGATCAAAATGCTAATCTTAGAAAACAACAAAAAACTTACTTATATACATATTTACATGGAATAATAACACAAAGAAACAGTAAAGTAGACATAGTTCATACCATTTATTTAATCTTGACTTAAGGTATTTTTAATGACAGGAAAAAAAGACTCAGCACTACATACAGACACTTCGCTGCTGTTCAGGAAATATAAAAAAAAGTCTATGTACAAGTGAGGAGATGTATGCCCAGAGTATCCGTCCATACCCAGAGCGACATCAGACCTGCTCGCCCAGGTTCAAAACACGAAACTTGTCTAGATTGTAGAAGCAGGCCTTGACGACTCGCCCCCCAAAATAACGTCCGTTCAGATCCACTACGGCTGCAGAGGAGAGAGACAGTTATGGTCAGACCGTACCAAAGTACACCGAAAAAAACCTTTCAACAACAGGATCAGTATTGCCATATAAAAGAAATCCACAACAGATACTTTGACCCATTTTGGGGAAATGCTTTTTTGCTTTCTTGGGAAACCGGCGGTGACTCTAAGTCAATGCACCCGGTCAAGAAATAGTTCAGCACAAAACCCCGATAAACCCACAACTTGCATTTTGTTACATTAAGCAAATCAGACATAACGGTGCATATGTGCAACAGCTTTAACCCTGGTGTTGTCTTCCCGTCAACCTTTTGATGCATTTTTTTCACATTTCGTTTTTGCTTTTTCCAGCGTTTTTAAATTGTAAAATTTTCTTTTCTTTACATTTTCAGCGCTCATTTCTACGTCCCATATTTTCTGATGTAAAACAAAATGAAAATGGGTCAATTTGACCCGAAGTCAACACAAGGGTTAAATGGGCATACAGTAGCCATTTCCCACAATCCCACACCGTCTAAAATTGCGCACTTCTGTTCTTACACTTGCTCTTTTGAGCACATTGTGCGTTCCTACTGACATAGTAAGGCCAAATGCCATGCACTCAAAATGGTCATAAAGTGTGGAACCCTGGACGCTACTCGCCCACAACTGCCGCCATCTGTGCTATAGAGCGAAACCACGGGACAACGTACTCGTGAATATGGTAGGCGAGGCAGCAGCAAGGGTTGCGTTTGAAACAGTGAAAACTATACTATACAAATTCATACGTGTGTTTTTTTTCCAATAAGTAGCACTGTATTGTAGTTAGATCCACAAGACGGTAATATATTTTGTCGGGCGACAATAGGTGGCGGTAATACTCCACCTGGCTGCAATTTACCATTAAGAGTCATTTCTGGTCAGTGCATCACAGCCATGCACAATTTGAAACACTACCCTGATACAATTATACACACTACACTGGTGAACACATACTGTAGTGTACACAGTATACCACAAATAACTGTACTCACGGTAGTATCCAAATTCAGACACACCTCCCGTCTTTGTGCTAGCTAAGCTTTTGGCTATAACTTTGTATTTAAAAGATAGACATGAAAGTGGTGCCAACGTTCTCATCTAACTCTCAGCAAGAAAGCGAATAAGCATATTTGCCAAAATGTTGAATATGTTACCCTGAAGCCATCAGTGTTCCTACCCTGAAATCATCATAGTAAAAAGAACTTGATGAAGTGAAAGGTTTAAACTCTTGTGTCTTGGTCCTTGAGCCAGACACTAAATATGATCATCCTGGTCATCTCCAACCTGTTACTGTGTGACCATGACCTCTGACCTCCTTTATTGAGGAAAGATAAGAGACTTTCCCCTCCAGGGAGCAATAAAATATTTTATCATCGTCTATAAAAAAAATGAGACCAGGCAGTGTAACACTTTAAGACTGAGGCACTCTGAATGGTTCTTAGAGCGCCTGTCCTGCTTTCTGAGAGCTGTGATATAAGCGCGGTTCTGCCGCTGACGCAGGGAGACGCCAGGGTTGCTGGGCCACACATGATGTAACACCGCAGGGAGTCTCACCTTGTTTCTGATCTGGGCCAACCCATTTAGAATGGGACACACTTTCACCCACATTAATAGAGCAGTTATACAAGAAAGTGATGCAGTTACGTAAAGTGGATCGCCCGCCAAAAAAGAAAACAGCTGCTTACGTATGGGAACGACCCGCTGACAGCAAAATCACAATGGAAACGTGGAAGGTGATGAATTTCAGTGAGGAAGTTGTCACTGACAAGTAGGGCTGGGTAACAAATTCACTACTTTTTAGGCACCGACAGAATTGCCTACTTAGTATCGAGTATCGAAAAATGCCTCATTATTCAATGCCAAATTTCAATACCTAAGGAGTAAATCTCAACAGCGTCAGCGAGCCAATAAGCACGCAGCATGCTTCTACCAAGATCTAATGTTTGTGATTGGCTGTCATAACGTTAAACGTCGTAGAGGCAGGCAGGAATAGCTCTACGTTACACAGAGAGAGAGAGAGACGGGGCTCACGTAGTAGGAGCTGAACAATAAATAAAAAGATTTGTGCCGTAAGGTGTAAGTTGTAATTTCTTTTTTAGATAAACAAATTGGAACCAGTATCAAAAGTCACGGTATTGGAAAAAATTTAACGATACCCAGCCCTACTGACAATAAATGTGAGTGCAAATTTGGAGCGTCAACAAAGGGTTTTGTTTAGCTTCTGGAGCTCCTGGTACATGTAACCCATTTTAAGGTAACATGCCCTGATGCAGGTGTTCTTTTAGAGATAAATGTGCCATGCCAGGCTTCAAAAAAATAAGTCAAATAAGTGGACCTGTGACCAGAGTCCTCATTCCTATTCATATGACACAACAAGAAAATACTGACCTTTGATGGCTGACTCCACCCTCTCAAACTCCAGAAATATCCTAACAGCTTCATCATCTGGCACAACTGCAATCTGAGAAGCAAAGTGTTTTTTGTTGTTGTTGTGATTGTCCTGTTTGATCAATGCATTCACTTCAAACTTTGTAATTCTCTTCTCTTACCTCAAAAATGACACATTTAACTACTTTGCCATATTTCTCGCACTCTTCTTTTGTCTCTCCCTCCAAGTCTTCGTCCACCTCTCCTCGGCCCACCATGTTCTACGAAACAGACAGACATCAGGCCTACTTGCATGGGACAATCAGTTTTTTTTGTGATTGTTGCGGGCAAAAATCCTTGATTACGCGGCACGTTTTCTTAAAAAATGCGATGGAATATGCGGGATATTTATGCAATTTTATGCGATGAAATTGCGGGAACTTGCAAAAATTGCAGGAACTTACAAACTGCGTTTTGATGAAAAAGAGAGAAAAAAGTGATTCCACAACACCCTGCTTTTTGATGATGTTCACGTCGCGTCATTACGTCACTTCGTCACTTCGTAACATTCCCATGGCAACAGGGGAAAATGGCTGCTCTTGTGTGAAGTAAACGCAACATTTTTCAAGTTTCTGCTAAGAAGCCCCGCAGATTTTGCGCGGAAATCGGCAATTTATGCAGCGTATTTGAAAAGAATGCGGCCCCCGCATCAATATGTGGACTTTGGCTGATTATGCATTGAATTATGCGATCACATAATCACGTTTTTCTGGAGGGACTGAACAATAGAAGAGCAAAAAATTTAACCACTGGCAATTCTGCGCTCAAACTGCACTAGAAGCTCTTGTATTGTATTGTCTCCATTTTCTGACATCTGACTTAATCCAGAATTGGATTGCACTTGACAATGTGGACTTCTGAAATTTGGTCAAACAAGGGATGTCCAGATCAACTTTTTTGGCCCCCCGATCTTGTTTTGATGATATTGAATATCTGCCGATCACAAGTCCAAATCCAATACTTGTATTTGCTCAGAGCTGCACGCTGTTTTGTTTTTTTGTATACAAAAATAACTAAGTGAACAGAGTAACTTAAAAATGTCTAAAGCTTAATACATTAAACTTGCAGTAAATGAGTCTTTTCTCTCAACACCAAAACAGACTCTTTAGGATCCCAGCAAACCCCCGATGCTTGCGTTCGGGATGCATCTCTAGGTCAAACATAAGGCCAAGACTCATTGTTTACACACACTGTAAATAACTATTTTGCATGATATTGACCAAACAGCATTAATACAAACACACACACACCCTCAGCAGGACCACTTTGGTCGGGTTTTTGAGGATTTCTGTGAGCGGGTTGGCGTCCGACTTCTTGGATGAGTCCGCTGGTTAGATGGAAACAGAGACAAAGGTCATTTTTTTTTTAAATTCTCCTCAAAAGAATATTCACAGACTGCTGGTGAGCTGGATGGAGCAACTGAAGGTTTCTAACAGTAAGTGTTATCGTATTGCATTGAGCTTGATTCGATGATTCAAGACACGTGATAAATGAACACAATTCGGCAAATCTTTTGTTTAAAAGCTTTTGACAGAAACTGTTCTGTGTTTGCTGAGCACGGCTGTTTTATTCTGTCAAGCCTAGCTGTTTTTGTCATATATTGTAAAGCGCTGCTTTTATTGTGTTAGACATGCAGCTGAGGAAACACGGCAAGTGCAGTACCATTCTTCGTATTCCTGGAAATCTGACAAAGCAGCAGAGGGATAAATGTCTTGCTGAATGGAGAACGAGCAGTGATGACTAATGATGAAACAATGACCTCTAGTGGGCAAAAGCAAACCATGCAGCCAGAAAGAAGCAAAGGATAAAGTCCACCGTTTTCATTTCAAGGCCTTAAAAAAATAAAAATCAAAAACACACACATCTTGTTAACCGATTTTATCGCAAGTTTTCCTTAAAGGGGTGATAGAATGCAAAACCGATTTTACCCTGTCATAGTTGAAAAACGACAGTTTGGTGGGTAAATAGGACATACATAAGAACCTCAAAATCCCACTGACACCCTCTAGGGCTGTAGCGATACACTAATCTCACTATACGATACACGATATTCAGCTCACGATACGATATATATCATGATATTCAGCCAACGATACGATTCGATACACTTACATCATTTTCTGAAAGATTTAAAGGGGACCGAGTGATTTTGGTGACATCTTGTGAGTGTTCCATTTACTTGGATTTAATTAATTGAAGTGAAAACATCAATTGACCATTCGCAAAACCCCGCCCTCGAACGGTCCTCGTCCAATCCTAGCTCAGCAACTGTAACTAAGGAGAAGGACCCCCGTCAAACATTGCGATTTCAGCAAGATGGTGAAACGATGCGCCTATTGCACCTACAAGTCTGACACCAGGTACCCCAAAAGTTTAGAGGGAGGGGACGTTTTTTTTCACCTTTCCAAAGCCCAAGACCCAAGCGGAAAGATGCCGACAATGGATTAAGCAATGTGGGAGACCTCACTCACAGCTAAATGCCTCGAAGATTAATAAGCATAGCTAGCTACATATGTCTGCTCCAAGGTAAGTAAAGCTAGCGAGCTAACTCATGGCAGTTCGTGTAAATGTGAAGCGTATTTTGTGGCCACAGCACGAAAAATGGTAGGGAGTAATATAAAAAGCCGAAAATCCGCCGCACATCTCCCGGCGTTTAAGGCGCCCTTTCCCCGTAAGTTTATTCCTAAACCAAACCTCCGCCATCCCGTTATTGTGGCGCGTCCCCAGCGGGCCGCCTCGCGGGCGCTTCCCGGCTTATGGAGCGTCCTTTTCGGCCGCCTCATCCAGCGGGTCACCAGCGAGCCGCCTCGCGGGCGCCTCCCGGCTTATGGAGCGACCTTTTCGGCTGCCTCCCGGCATCCTTTCCCCGAGAAAATAACGTTACATTTACACGTAAAAACGAGAATAAAGTCTCCGTGAACACGTATCAATAGATTAAGAATAACGTGGACATTTACACGAACTGCCGTGAGACCGGCTGTTAGCCTGTCAAGCACATGTTGCTATCGACACAGATAATTTAGCAAGAGGTTGAGGTTATTGAACATATCCCTCCACTGCATATTGCAGCCCTTTCTGTCGTGCCCTGGAGGATATGTCTGCTGCATTACTCCAAAACCAATCACTTATACCAACAGGTATGGAGCTCAACCCAGCCATGGCTATGTGTCTGGTTCTCAATTGTTTGACGGGCGTAGTAACAGTAACTAGGGGGCGTGGCTTTAGCGAACGGTCAATTACACAATATATGTCTCTGACTGGACAGAGAGTCTACAGAAGGGATCATAAACTACATTTTTTTCAGAATTTTTCTAAGCACTCTGGCGGCCGGACTTTCAAATAAAGAAAATAAAATTAATTTATACCTAATACGCCTATTCTTGTTCGAAATTTTCACTTTCTTACTGAATTAATGCTACTATTTTTTAACATGTATTAGTGTGAGCAAACTCCTAAAAAACATGGAAACTCTTTAATGATAACTGGCTCTCAGGTGCTGCGTGTTTTAACCTTTAACACACACACACACACACACACACACACACACACACACACACACACACACACACACACACACACACACACACACACACACACACACACACACGCTCAGCTGTGTGTGTGTTTTAATGCACACACATCTCGGCTCAGCCGTGTGTGGAGCTCGGGCATCGCTGTAGGCTACAGAATCCCGGCATGTGAACAGAGATGTAAATACAGGGGGCTGGGTTTTTGCTCTAAATGCTTGAAATGATAAATAACAGAACGCATTTTTTCCTCTTTACATTTTGTGAATTCATGATTATTCTGGGGGCCAGACTAAAAGCTTTGGCGGAGGGCCGCCAGTTGACGTTGGCTGCTCTACAGCGACACTAGCGGCTGGCTGACCAAATCGCTCTTGCTGCAACGTGAACGGGGGTAAACACGGGGGATTTGAATGAGACTTATGTATCGATACTCGCGGCATAAAAATCAATACTTTCTTGGGGGAAAAAATATCAATTTATATCGCAGAATCGATAAAATTGCTCAGCCTTAACACCCTCACAATTTGAAACTGCTGCTGAAAACGGGCGAATCTCAACAAAGCTAAAAGTTTACGTCAACTTCTCAACTCCTCCTCATCTGGCTCTAGTCTCTCACTTTGTCATGCCCCAACATTTACATAGGCTACACAACTGACCTGAGGTCAGCTAGTCGTCTGAATCTGGGTCACGCAGATCTCTGAAATTGTATACATTGTTCATCTGCTATTTTACCACTAAATAACTAACCACTAAACTAGCTACAAGGTGAGTTGTGATTCTTTGGTAGAGGTTTTTTTATGTCCCAAGGGTAACATTATAACTATACTAGTTAGTTATGTCGAAACATTTTGTCTCTACAGCCTGCAGCCGGCTCGCGCCCGGGCATGTCTGGGCATGTAACAGACAGTGTGTGTGTGTGTGTGTGTGTGTGTGTGTGTGTGTGTGTGTGTGTGTGTGTGTGTCACTCAACCAATCAGCGCGCAGCTCATCTAAATATTCATGAGCATACCATATTTGGAAGAAAAGCTCTTGTTCAAAATAGGGCCATATTCACACGGTAATTAATGGCCCCCAGAAAATCATTTGGGCCATATTCAGCCCAACCAATGTTACATACCCTATTAGGAGACCTAAAGGAACAGTGTGAAATACCCTATATAAATCATTCTATCACCCCTTTAAGTTTATGGTTTCTTTAATTGCCAATGTTCATCATACTAACTGCTATAATTAATATGAATCATATTTCTGTGTATCTGTGTCCCAGTCGGAAGCAGCAGGCACCCTATTAAGAGCCAGGGTCTGTCCGAGGTTTCCGTCTTACCTCGCCGCTGTCGCACCAAATGCTTGCACTTGGGGGATTGTTGGATCTTTGCAAATTACAGAGTATGGTCTAGACCTACTGTGTCCTGAAATAACTTCTGTTGTGATTTGACACTATAAATAAAACTGAATTGATTTCAAATTCTACCTCTGATGTCACAGTCTGTGCAGCTGAGAAACTGCCTATTCTCTAGATTTTATATCTCTAACAGAAACACACTGACTTCTAATCTTCAGATTAAAAACGTTTGACAGTCTGGGAACTACGCTTATTCCAATTACATGGGAAGATCGGTAATACTCTCATGGTATGGTATCGATCTTCTCATCAAACTCTCCGGGCAGAAAGCAAATAGGTTTCTTTTTCTTAAATTGTTGAACTATTCCTTACACTATAATCAACATGTATTGTGGATTTAGCTTAATTGAATCATTGTCCAGGGGTTAGGGTTAGCACAGGCAAGTCCCAATTAGGAGCACAGCTGTATAAGGGCCATTTATAACTCATTTTGGGCTGACAACAAACAACATGCATTAGAGGTAAAATGACTTGTTATCTGGTAAACAAAGACAAGATTCAAAGTAAAGTTAAGAAATGTGCGAAGACTGCAGTGTTAGCCCACATTAAGTGTGGCCATTGCTACTGTCACGCACATCCAGCAGAAAACCATGCCAAACTATTGTATTCATTGCCATATTGTCATATCTCAACACATAACTCCTATTGCACTGCAAGGTTGGAACCACTCAACTTTTAACAGACATAAAGCATTGCTGCTTTGAATTTGGTGACTGTGCATGAAAACACATCAACATATACATGGATAAAACTCAGGACTGCATACAAACACACACTTGTAAAAAGAAAAAAACAGGACATTACCCAATGGGGGAGAGAGAGCAAATGGGAGTGAATGCCAACCTGCAGAGCCTCCGGCTGAAGTCTCAGCAGCACCTGCCTGGCTGGATCCTGCTGCTCAGTCAGTCAGACAGACAGACAGACACACACACACACACACACACACACACACACACACACACACACACACACACAGACACACACACACACACACACACACACACACACACACACACACACACACACACACACACACACACACACACACACACACACACACACACAAAAAAGTTCAAAGACGTGCGCACGCAGTCATAGTAAAACATCTGCCTTCTCCTGGAATTAAACACCATGACGGTCAGTAATGAGTGTAGAGCAGAAATACACATGGAAAGATCAAATGTGAAACAAACTCTTAAATGTGACACCAACTCTCCTGTGGCAACTAAAAGTCAACACAGGTTAGACACAGACTGAGACTACACAACAAACAACAAGCAAAGGTCAGCTAACGCAGTTGACAGGTAAAAAGGACTTGAAGGAAAGTAAAAGTGGACATGGAAAAACACAGTGGCATATACAGTATAGCACTGAGGAGATTGTTGGCAGCAAAAAACGCACAAAAAGGTAGTACTTACGTTTCTCTGCAGCGTCGCCTATGATGATCTTTCCACCTCTCTTGCTCGTCTTCTCCACTGACAGCGCCGTGCTGAGGCCCTGCTCGTGCTTCCCCAGGCCCTGGCCTTCTTTGAAGCCGTACTTCTGCATAATCTTATGGGCCACCGTACCTCTGTTCAGGCATGAAAACAGTTCAGGGGTGAAAAAGGTGAGAAGGATATTAAAATTTAAAATATTCCATATTTTAAAGCATCAATCTGATGCATTTTGAGATGCATTTTTTGCCAACCAACAGTGTAATATTTCAATATGCACTTATTAAAGTTAATTTGACTGGCAAAACAGTTACAGTCCTTCTGACATTATACAATAATAAAAGTCATAATCTTTTAAAACTAAAACATTTTGGATCAATTTTTACTTCTTCCAACCATATGTTAAATTAAGAGTCAATGTGGATTTACATATTGCAATAATATCATAATCCTACAAGGAATCATTGTGAAAATTAAACTTTACTACTTTGGCCAGGTCATCACCCAAAAAGTGAATTAGTACATTCATGATTTTGTCCATGTTGATATTAGCTGCTTTATTTACATTTATTAAAAACGTCACATTGTTTATCTTTTCATATAGCTAGACATATAGACTAGAGCTGGGCGATATGGAAAAAATCTAATATCACGATATTGTTGACCAAATACCTCGATATTGCGGCGATATTGTAGGGTTGACAATTGGTGCTTACAAAAAAATATTTACTCAATGATATTTTTGACAAATAATCATCATTAATGTGTTTTATAATAACAAAGTGGATTAAGGCAAATAATAGCAAAGCTAGAACAGTCCGGTAAATTCAAACAATCTCATCACTCTACTGTAATACAGCCATTAAAACCAGGAAAAGACAACACTTATGTCATATCACAATATTACGATATCCAAAATCTAAGACGATATCCAGTCTCATATAACGATATTGATATAATATCGATATATTGCCCAGCTCTAATTTAAACTCTGGGACAAGGCCGTTATGTTTAAATACATGCCATGCTAATTCCAAACAGACAGCTTTATCAAGGCAGTTTGGGCTTCAGATAGCTTTTACAAATCATGTTCCGCTACGAACGTGCACACACGTATTGTTTGTATCACGGTCGGTCAGTAAAGGCGCAGTCGCTGTCTTAACGGTAGCGGTCGTTGTCGGTAACGTACTCGTATGACAGAGTGCACGGCCCAAAGCTTTGTGACTAGCTAGCATCTAATGACTAGCAAGCCCTTTCTTACCACTGACGACGTCCAGTGTCCTTCTTGAACATGCGCTCCAGAAGCACCCGGCTCCCTCAGTTTGAGGCACCAAGTGCTAAACGGCTTCCCGTCTCCACCCTTTTCCTCTTGTCCTCTATTCATGCCCAGCGCCATTTATTTTAACTCCTTTCTCAACTAAAGCTGCCTGTATCTACATGCTCCAAGTTTGATAAACTTTGCCTCCATGTTTTTTAGCCACGTTACCACGGAGACCAAACCGGCACCGCACTCTGACATTTCAGCAAAGACCCGCCCTACTTTGCATCTGATTGGCTAGAACTCGTTTCATTGGTTGGTGGAACTCGTTTCATTGGTTGGTGGAAGTTCAATGATTGGTTAAATCCATCGCATTAAAACAAATCCCATGTGGACTTTTTAATTAATAAATTTTTCTAAAATAGTCTTAGCAAAGCCGGTCTACTCCCTATTCAGCCCCATTGTACCGAATTTGGTTGCAGTTCCACCCGAGTTCCACTGGGGGTGATCGCAGTCCAGTGCAAAATGAATGGGACTCTATGGAGCTAGATGGCTAAATGTGGCTCTTTCGCCTGATTGTCGTTGAGAAACCTCAGATTTGATTGTAGTTTTTGCAAGTTCAACATGGGTTATAGGCCGAAAGTTGAATGAATGAGTACTTATGTCCTTTTGATTTCTTACAGGGTGAGTCGTTGTAGCCCATAACACGCTAGCATTCTGCTAATGAATGCTGATTGGTCAGTGAAGGTCTGATTACGATCGGAGAGCCAGCTCGACGGCATCCGAAGCAGAGCCAGAATGTCAGAGTGAATATTTCGGCGTGGTATTTAAAACATTAGCGAACCTCTTTCTAGCATGTGTATTAACAGGGAGAGCCTAACCTGTCAGCTGTGTTGTCGATGCCTCGAGAGAAAAAGGGAAGCGACTCAGAGCTTCCCGTAAAGCAGTATCTCTGGCCGTATATGTGTATGACGTCATTGACATTTTAAAAAGGCTTTTTAGAACAAAAAAGCGACTTTAAAAAAATCTAACACCCAGCAGTGTGTATTTTCTTTGCCTCCCCTTTCGAATGCAACATTCAAATTACTAGACAAAAAAAATGATATCATGAGAAAAGTGGATTTTGAGGGGTATAGCTCCATAGAGTCCCCCCCCCCCTTAAACATTTTCTCATCGAATCTACACGATTCACGTAGGTCACCTCTTTTGGTTTCAAAACGGCGAAAGGTGAGTGGCTTTAAAAAGGGTGATTTGTTGTAATGTCAAAGCTGCTCCTTCACATTGTCATTTACCGTCTCAGATTTGCATGTTTGAATCATAGCGACGCTCTTTCACAGTGAATGTGCTGATCACAACAAATCTAAAGCCTTTCAATTATATAAAAAAAAAAAAGTCTTTCGATATTAATTCAAATTAAGTCATGTTTCAGTTAAGTGATGTTAATGATGCACAGCAAAAAAATTGCATTTCAGTGTGCGTGTGTCCCACCCACCCCATGTTAGCCAGGAAGGAGCTGGTTGGTCCAGGCGGTGAGCGCGGCCTCTCCGAGTCCTCGTACATAGGTGGAGGGATGGCGGCCTTCGACCCTCTGGCAGGACGGCCTTCATCCTCATAGGAGTATGAGCCTAAACACACACCGAAAGGCAAAACCACTAACATCATGTAGTGCAGCACTTTGAAGCACAACCAGATTTTCAGTTTCAGTTCTGTTTCATACATACTGTTGTCAGCCATAATACAATTCATATTTTAGACTTGTTATTGTTTAATTACTGTACCATCACAGCAGCTCTGTGAAGAAATAATGATGATACTGAAGAAGAAAAAAAATAAAATAAAAAAATAAAGTCACCCTGCCTTTGTTATTCTTTCTTTGTGATTTCGTTCCAGTGTTTAAAGACACGTCAAACTCAAGGGATGTATACAATGCTGCCCTCTGCTGTAGACTTTAGTATTTTTAATGTATTGGTTTCATACAGGAATACTATGAAGCAGACGGTTATTCCTATTCTATAATTAGTGTTTCCTAAAGTTAGTCAGCGGTGTAAAGTCATCACCACCTGATGGATCGTAAGACTTACCATCCTTGTCCACAAGTGAAGAAGGAGGGGCGATAGCCGCTCCACCCATGGCTGCGGGAGAGAGCGAGAGAGAGACAGGAGAGCCATCATGTTAGAGAATTAAAGAAACAAGATGACTGTGATACACAGCTGCTACATTTAATGTATTTTAATCAGACATTGCACTGCTATGTTTCCACAGTATTATGTTATTCGTCAATGCTAAAATGATTCATACATTTACTTATACGTCTACTCTCAACCTGTAACCAAAGAAAAGCATGTTTTAGCTTGGAACAGAGAATCTGCGAGGAAGGTGTTTGAGAGGGAAATTCTTAAAAAAAAAAGGTCCCATGGCATGAAAATTTCACTTTGAGATTTTTTTAACATTAATATGAGTTCCCCCAGCCTGCCTATGGTCCCCCAGTGGCTAGAAATGGTGATAGGTGTAAACCGAGCCCTGGGTATCCTGCTCTGCCTTTGAGAAAATGAAAGCTCAGATGGGCCGATCTGGAATCTTCTCCTTATGAGGTCATAAGGAGCAAGGTTACCTCCCCTTTCTCTGCTTTGCCCACCCAGAGAATTTGGCCCACCCATGAGAGAGAGACATTATGGCTTTCAAACGAGCAAAGTGGCAGTTGGTCAAGGCCACACCCCCACCCTCCACCTTGCCCCCCCCTCTCTCCTCCTCAATAGCTACAGACACAGAAATGGCACATACTAAGGAAAGCTCATTGTAGGACTGGCTCTAGTGGCTGTAATTCTGCACCAAGGCTGAATTTCGGGAAAGAGACTTCAGATACAGTATTAGGGGACCACTAAGGTCTATATAAAAGAGACTTCAGATACAGTATTAGGGGACCACTAAGGTCTATATAAAAGAGACTTCAGATACAGTATTAGGGGACCACTAAGGTCTATATAAAAGAGACTTCAGATACAGTATTAGGGGACCACTAAGGTCTATATAAAAGAGACGTCAGATACAGTATTAGGGGACCACTAAGGTCTATATAAAACAGACTTCAGATACAGTATTAGGGGACCACTAAGGCCTATATAAAAGAGACTTCAGATACAGTATTAGGGGACCACTAAGGTCTATATAAAAGAGACTTCAGATACAGTATTAGGGGACCACTAAGGTCTATATAAAAGAGACTTCAGATACAGTATTAGGGGATCACTAAGGTCTATAGAAAAGAGACTTCAGATACAGTATTAGGGGACCACTAAGGTCTATATAAAAGCATCCAAAGAGCACCATGTCATGGGACCTTTAAACTGATTTCCTTTCCTTAAAGTGGACCAAACTCATCTGGAGAGACTCTGGTTTTAAGTCGGATGACGACTAAATCATCTTGGCAAGGTTGGCCTACAGCGCTAGGGCTGGGTACCGAACGTCGATACTTTTATGGTATCGAAAAAAATACTCCAGTCCTATGAGTATCGAAAAATTCTTTATCTTTCGGTGCCAAATTTCGGTTCCAAAAGCGTCTGAGCGCAAGCTTATCTGTCCTCTCTGCATATTGACACAGAGCAGAGCTCCGACCCCACACACACACACACACACACACACACACACACACACACACACACACACACACACACACACACACACACACACACACACACACACACACACACACACACACACACACACACACACACACACACACACACACACACACACACACACACACACAGTAAACTGTCTGCAGTTTTGTTGAAGTCACAGAGAGTCACGGTTGGTTTCAAGTGTGGTTACAGTTTTTTAAAACTTCACGCGGACAGCGTTTGCTGCGATATGATATTAATGGCGAGCCAAAAGCCACAACGGTGGTTTCTCTGCCCTGATGACTGACAGACAGGCTGAGCTTGCAAGGCAAGGCACTTTTATTAATGTTACTCTGAGTGAGCAGTTTTACCAGAATTTTTTTAATTTTGATAACTGTTTTGATTCACAATTAAGGTGGAAAATAAAAACTTTGTGTTTAATGTATTGTTGATGTTGAAATGGAGTATCGTTAGGAATCGGTATCGAAACTGAGGTATCGAAATTGGCACCGGATCGAAAGATTCTGAATGATAAATAAAAAAAATTGAATAATTCTAAAGGTCATATGCAAGCTAAGTGCGGTAAAATACTCACTTCGTTTCCTCCTCTCTGTCTCGTAGTCCTCCTCCTCATCTGACTCGCCCTCTGCTGCGGGGAAACGAGAGAAACCGCTTGGAGCTCCGCCGTCGTGCCTGTCTTTCCTCTTCCTGCAACACACCCAGTTCAAGATTCAAACGGGAGTTCCTTTACTTAGTCTCTCTCTCTTTATTTTTTCACAAATTACTACTACATAACAAATTACTAATGCCCTTAACTGGGTTTGGTCCCATGTTATGGCTACAAGTAGAGCTGGGCGATTGAAAAAAAAAAAATCGAATCTAGCGATATTTTTGACAAAATACATCAATGTCGATATTGCGGCGATATTGTAGGGTTGACTATAGATGCTTTAACACAATGAGAGTTTTGATAATCACCAATAATGTGGATACAATGACTAATTGGGTAAAGGCAAATAATAGAACAGCTAGTAAGTCTGGTAAGTTCAGAAAATGGCATAAATTTACTGTAATGCAGCCTTTAAAACCAGGAAAAGACAACACTGATACAATATCACGATATCCAAAATGTAAGACCATATCTAGCCTCATATATCGATGCCGATATAATATCGATACATTGCCCATCCCTAGCTACAAGTACCGGTACATAGTTAAAGATGCATCAACATCCCGGAGGAGCCTGAATAGAATTAAGTCGGGAACAAGTGATTTGAGTAAACCATCGTGGCAGTACTTCTCTCGGTCATCAATCTCCTTCAGCCGCTCCTGCTCCCTCTGTCGCTGTCGTTCCTCTCGGTGTCGCTTCACCACCTTCTCGTAGTCGTTGGGGAACATTGGATCGTACTCGTCTGCCAACGGGATCAGCACATCGCCGGCGGAGAAACCACTGGGCACGGCGTCCTGAAGCACACATCAACACAGACCAATCCGAAACGTGAGAATGAGATAGAGTTGGTGTCCATAGATGCAACTGTTCAGTTATTTTAATCAGGATTAGGGCTGCGCAATATATCGTTCTTTTATCGTCATTGCAATATGAACTGGCGCAGTAAACACATTGCAAAAGGCTGCGACACATGGCGAAAGACACTCAGGTTTTTTGTGTTAGTAAAAAGAAAATATCAGTAGAAAACTGCACTTTCAAATACAACTCGTTCTTTTTTTAGTGCTGCCTTTTTATATTCAATTCAATGTTAAATGTGTTCAATAAAAGAATGTTGGGGATGACTGCTTTGTGTTTGTTTTAGTAACGTATTTCATCAGAATACTGACACCAGCTGAACAGACTACACTTAAATATCTGTTTATTTATCGCAAGAAATATCATTTGCGCAATCTTCAACAACATTATCGCATATTTTCCTCATATCGTGCTCATCTAATCAGGATATTTACATTTATTTTCAGGAGATAAGGTCGAGTCTTTGTACAGCAGCATCACAACCCCACACACGTCTCTGTACCATACTATTAACATTAGGTACTAACATTTTCTCTCTGCATCTTTGGCTAAAATCAAGACAAAATGAAATCAATCAAGAGAAGACAATCAAGTATCTTGAATTTAAAATTTAAAAACACTTATAAACATTTCATAAACAATGATGACAAGGTTCACTGGGTAAGACAGACCTTAAGTCCAGCGGCAGCATGTGGAGGAGTGTCTATGATCTGTCTCTCCTCACTGGAGCCTCCTCGCTTTAGATCAATAACTGGAGCCAAGACAGTGGTCTGCTTCATCCGCTGGGTCTACACACACACAAAAATAATTTAAGATGTACCCTTGTACAGATTACATATATATGTACAAATTACACACATACATGTACATATGTTCCCTTGTAATTGTTTGGCATTCTGAATACATTTCCATTTTAATGTAGAGCACATATGGACATTATCATGTCAATTTGGTGTGACCTCACTGTCACTTTTTTCATTTGCGTGGTTACCTGTTATTCTATGTGGCTTATTATATCTACTGTATATGCAATTCACCAGTATCAGTAAACAGTGTATTCTCTAGGTTTGTGGAAGATGTAGGTGCGCATATTTGGCGGGGGGTTTAGGGGTCCTTCCTGAAGAAAATGTTACATTTTTCAATAAAAAAAGCAATTTCCCCATACATTTTGTGAGTTTCTTTGTGTTGTGTCTCTTTGTCCTATTTGGAATTCTTTTGGGTCTCTGTGGTCATTTGGTGTCTCTTTGGAGTCGGTTTGTGTCCCTTTGTGGTAGTTTTGAGTCTCCTTTTCAAATCACTTTGTAGCATTATTATCATCATATATGTGTCTGAAATGTTGGAAAAGCTAGAGCACATAATAAATATAGAACACTCAAAAATCTTAAAGACAAAACTTGCTAAAGAAGTCCAACTACAATCATTAGATCTGAGAAAAGTCTTTTAGGTACATTCAGTGGGATTAGGTGCTGCCAAAACGGCTCGGGTCTTACACCTAAACCTTATAATGGCAGGGAAAACCATGATGAAGTATCCTCACTATGACAGATTTGGTTATCCTTCATTACGTGCCATACGTCCACGTATTTCACCTGCGTAGCTACAGTAACGTTACTTGCATTGCATGTACCTACCTTGGCCTGGGTAAGAGCCGCCTTCTTCACCTTCAGCTGGGACTGCAGCAGCTTGAAGTTCTTGGACCAGCCTTCGGTCTTGGTGTCACTGGCACCTACACCGAGATCATCATACAGCGACATTGCTGCCTGTCAGTAGTGCCTCTGTATCCTGCAGACACAGAGACAAGTTCCATTTGATTAAATGTTAGCGTTAATATAACATGGCTTCGGGAGCCTCATTTCGCTCTGCAATGCTTGGAGGGAATAGACACAGTAGCAACCTAACTGAAAAGCATGTTCAATTCTATTTTCAGTGACTATTCATAAAAGCTTCAACCCCAGCAGGCCAGTACAAACTGGTTAGCTAAATATCAATGTAACGTTAGCTAATGCTAACATAGCTACTTTAAAGGATGCTCCTAAACGAATTGACTTTAAACAACCATGTTATTTAAGCTTGTTTTCAACATACCGGTTTTAGAAAAGCCTGGACAATAACTAAAAGTAAGTGCCTATAACATAAAAAAAAAAAAAAAAGGTTTAGCAGCACATCTGATATAAGTTAGCTAGCTAGCTCCTCGCTGTACGAAGCGGAAGCAATACACCCATGGGCGGAAGCCAGCAGCACAACAACAAAACTAAGCACGACAGTCAACGACATTTTGGCAACATTTTCCGCTCTTGGTCTCCCTAGCGGCTGGATGACTACATGGATTTATTTTTTTTAATTTAATTTAAAAACAAATTTGTAATGACTGGATGTATGAAGATAACTATCGTCACCACCATACCAAAGCCCATCTACGGATATATATTAGAAATTCTTTGACCATACATATCTTCTTCTGCTTTTTAATTGGCGCCACCTACCAGACTGGATTTTTTTTCTTCTTTTTTTTAAACCCTAGCAAAATTAAGCAAACAAAATGAGGACGGACTAAACTAAATTCTCTCTAACAACACTGTTACCTTCAAATAGCCTATTCAATAATGTGAACACGATCCCCCATAGCCTCGTGAGACCGTCCTGATCTCGCGAGCTCCAGTTTTCCACTCGCAAATGTGAAGCGATCCATCTGACGGAGTCAGGTTAGATCCCCCATGCTACATCCCAGAGTAAATGTTATATTTTAGCCTAAAACTTATCTTAGCTTCTTTTAATGATGATCTCAGTTTCTTTCTTTCCTTTTCACATCCCCTACACTCCAGCAGCACATGCTGCACAGACTCGTGTTGATCACAATGTATACACCTATAGGGTGTTAACCTATTATTTGGAGTGTCTTATTTATGTCCTACGTCCTATCCTGAGATAAGCCTACTCGTCTCCGGATAGGGCCCCCATTCCTAGTCGCTACACTTTGCACTAAACTTCATTCTGGACTATACATCTGCCCATTGCACATACTATATATTCTTTGCACATTCTGCACTCAACCCATTCAGCCTCTTTTTTCTTTCTCTTATTTTGTATACATACAAAATAACTGTTTAGCCTATATATTTGTTTTCAGTATTCATTGTTTATTTAATATGAATGTTTAATATGTTTGTTTGTCTGTTTTTTTTATTGGTTTATTTGATAGGGACCATGCATATTTATGAACATTGTTGTATTAAAAACACCATGTAAATATACTAGAATTAGTAAAAATAACTACTTTTTATCTGTAGTCCCTAGGCAGGTGACATAAGACTAACATAGAGACAGCCAGCAGTCACACAGCACTCATTCACTATAAATTAAAATGTACACATAATGGTGACATATAGATTGACAAAAACAAACAACCCCAACAAAACTAAAATACATGATGACAAAGACATTATTCATCGACTTCAATACTGCATTCAATTTAACAGTGAAAGTGTATGGGCGATGAATTGCGTGTGACAGTTAAAAGAGAGTGCTTCTCTGGTTTTCTAGAAGCCACTGTTTCAAGTGAGTATTAAAGCTGTTGAATGTAGGACACTCTCTTATTGGGAGGGGCAAGCTATTCCAGAGTTTACCTCCTATTATTGACAATACGTTTTGTCCAGAAGTGGTGCATCTAAATGGTATCACACAGTCCCCTTTTACAGAGTCCTGTGTACTACCTCCACTTTCAAGTCTTTGGAAAAAGCCATGCAAGATTATGTAACACTTTATATACCAAACAAGCATAGACCTGCTTAAAAATTTATGTCTCTCTAAGCTATCCCAATGGTGAAATGACAATGTCTTTTTATGTTTATGTTTGCACAGAATATATACGTACAGTGCAAGTTGTGAGTGCTGGAGGGCAATATGTACAGCGATTATGTACAGCAGTGCAACACTGTTATTTTGAAGTTGTTCTTTGCTCCATTAATTTTCCTAACCATTCCCCATACCTCGGATAACTGTTTCTCTTCCAATTTGTGTTACAGTAGGCTTCGTAGTCCTACATTTTGCTGCCCTAGGCTAATTGGTAGATATAATGTAGGCCTACTTGTCTCCAATAACAACCCACAAGAGGGCGTTTTAATCATAGTGCTGTGCCACCGTAGCCGTGTAACATAACATAACATGTAGGCTATGGATGCACACTATATACATGTAGCCAGTGGTGGAATGTAACCAAGTACATTTACTCAAGTAATACTTCAGTACAAACGTTGAGGTACTTGTACTTTACTTGAGTCTTTTCTTTCATGCGTACTTCTACTCCGCTACATTCCAGAGAGAAATATTGTACTTTTTACTCCACTACATTGATCTGACAGCTTTAGTTACTTTACAAATTAGGATGTTGGCACACAAAACACATGTAGTTTATAAAATCTGATGTTTTTGCCCCCATGAATTAAACTACCCAACAAGCAGAACAGCCTACAAGTCCAGCTGAAATGATTAGACCATTGAACACACAACTGTTTGGATCGTCCAGTATTGAGTACTTTTAATACTTTATGTACATTGTCCTGATGATACTTACATATGCCTATTTTTACTCAAGTAACATTTTCAATGCAGGACTTTTACTTGGAATGGATTATTTTTACAGCGTGGTATTAGTAATTTTACTTAAGTAAAGGATCTGAATACTTCTTCCACCACTTTAATTGCGCTAATACAAAAAACATGACGTCTGCGTAAGAGCGTCCATAGATATCAGATAAGAAGAACACGTGACCCACTGCATAGAAGCGGTGAAAGTGAAAGCACTCCAGTTAACAGGAGGACGTCGATCGCGGTGTGAGGATGAACTATAAAGGCCGTGGTTTACTTGGCGAACATGTTTTAGGTCTCCGCAGAGCTGTCAGATGGACCTGGGTTCCTTTTTATTCTCTGTCATCAGTCTGCTCGGAGCTGCGCTCTGCTTCAACGGCGGTAAGTGCAAAATCAACCCAGCCCACTTCACGCATAAGATTATGGTTCAGAACTCCCTTTTAAAGAATCGTATTCACCCTTACTCTAGTTTAGTCCAAACCAGGCCACTGCAAAATAGCAATAATGAAAAGTAAACAATGTGTGCTTTTTCTTGTTTGTTAATTAATTAATTAATTAACATTGTTATTATTAGGCTATTCATATTTTAACTTTTCCTTTCAGCCACTGTAGTTACCGTCTGAGAGATTTTGTGTATGCTAACGTTAGTCTGCAACTGAACAGCAAACACATTTATGACACAATTCAGTCAAGCTAACAAAACAGACAACACTGTAATAACTAAGTAGACCAGATGTGCAGAACAAACCCATCCATTTAAAGGAATGTATTTTCAGTATAAAAATAGGCCTATCTATCTATAGACCCAGAGACGCTGAAAAATGTGTATCCTGTTTTTATATATATATTGTTTTGAACAATCTCAATGTAGCTCTAGGAAATTGGTGGATCTTTTTTAATCTTGGTAAACTATGGAGCTAAAAGAGTCTCAATAAAGATAAATGCAGTTTGAAGAGAGACATTTTCTGTTTACCTACTAAACAGGTACTTAACTTAATCTGCACTGATTAATCTAGGCATGTAATATTAAACCGATTATAGAGTTACAGTAAAGCAAAAGGTTAATAAACCCAATAGGATGTCCAAAATCGCCTTACAAAAAACCTGCATGAATCCAACAGGACTCATTCACAACTGACTAAATAGGCAACTCATACAACTGTTTTTGTTTTGGGTCTCCTAGTTAATACCAGTAACTTTGTTATCTGAAACTAATACAAAAAAAAATATTTTCTGTTGTTGCATTTCTGTGTGGATATATCTGCATCCCAATTGTGATTTGCCACTTAATTTTTTTTCTTCCAGACAACATCAGTTGTCCGTGTCCAAATATTCCTTCATTTGATCTAACTGAACTTCCACCTGAGACCTGCTTCAGAATTGACAGCAGTTTCCGCTACACGTGCATAGGAGGTTACGTGAGGAAGGCGGGAACTTCAAATTTAATCAAATGCAAGCTTGTGGGTGGTTCTCCAAAGTGGTCCACCCCCACCCTCGTGTGTATAAGTAAGATTTTTTTTTTAATTTACTTTTTTTTTTTGTCTTTACATTTAAAGAGCTCAATCACATAATCCCAAAGAAAAACGGAGCTTTGTAAGTGAAGCAAAATATCTCTCCACCCAGTTACCATATGCTACCATAGGGCTCAGGTTATTTTTTTGAAAACGTTATTTAGAAAGTAAATGGTACAAAGTACATCGTCAAGAAAGACAGATGAAAGGCTAAACATAAACATTAAGGAGCTGAAGAATTAGAGAGAGACAACGAGAGAATGAAAATAATAGGTAGCATTTTAAAAATGATGTGCTAGGCAGATCATAAAATAACTGGTTATAATGATGCGTGGTAGACAAACTTTTGTTAATATTTACATATTTCAAAGACTGCAATAAAAAGAGCTCAGTTAATAGGGCTCAAGACCCGTTAATATGTTCCATAGGAAGGGGGGCACTTTAAGACACACTGCAAAGACAAAGAGCAGTGTTGTCATCCAGCAGTGTAAGCTGAGAACATAGATTTTAGAAACTTGTGAAACTGGTTTGTACACTAAAGAAAGAAGTGTGTACGGTATGTCTGTAGGGCTGCAGCATATGTGGTTTACAAACCATATAGAATTGTATACAATATACTCTTAGGTACTTATGTAGACTGCATCAAACCAAGGTCCCAGATGCTATATCAATCTAGGAATGGGTAGCGTTAGGATTTTATTGATTCTCCTTATCAGTTTGGTTCTTTATCGGTTCTTTTTCATTTAAAAAAAATAAAATGTGGCCAGAATAGCTCAGTTGGTAGAGCGGGCTCACATATTCAGAGGTTTATACCTCGACGCAGAAGGTCCAGGGTTTGAGTCCAATTTTCTGCATGTCTTCCTCCTCTCTCTCACACTTTCATATCTTTCCTGTCCATTAAAGGCGGAAATGCCAAATTGAAATGAAAATAGACATGAAATGAAATAGACATACCTAAGGGCCAATTCAGGGTCAGTTTTGAATCATTAACATTCCCATAATTGTCTCTATCTGTTAAAAGCCAGACCGAGTATGACTCAAATTTTGTAGTTCATCTTTCACTTTCCCTTTTAGCTTTTAGTTTAGTTTTTCCTTTAATTTCCTTTTTTTCTGTGATGGTCCGGCTCCAGTATCAGCCATAACTACAGCGGATAACTAAAAGTAAAATTAAAATACTTTTAGGACTATATAAGAAATCTCCTGCTACCTTTGTAACTGGCTATCCACTAACACAGGCTTTTCCGGTGTTACGCCAAAATCTGTGACCCTTCAGAATGTGTGCTCTGTAGCGCCATCTACCTGCCACAAATCATTTTATGACTTTGCGGGAAAAATCGGAGCCGGGCAAAGGCATTCCTAAAAACTATATAAAAATAGCGTTCTTTTCACTGTTAGTCTCGTTTGCTTTTACAGGCTATTTATGATCATCAAATGGAAAATTAAACAGTTTCAGAAACATTTCAAAGTTACATATAGTCACTATAAAATACTGAGATATTTAGAAAGAATGAAGAACTCAGACATCAGTCAGTATCAATTCTTCCTCCTGTCCTCTGTCCTCCTGCTGATGTGATTCACTGCAGGTGAACGCATGCTGGAAGAACCAGTTACATTTTGGAGCAGATCCCAATCACGGACAGATACACAAATTACTTTTCACTTTCGTTAAAATTGCAAGATAGGGCATCTGTGCTGCATTCATGTGGTGTTGGAAAAAATGAAACTGAAAAAAATGTGACCTCGACTGGGAAAATTCACACTGCATTAAACAGACCAAGCAATTTAAGCCCTTTATACCTCAACATTCCCTGACCGGGAAACAAACCCAGGCCGCAGCGGTGACAGCACCGAATCCTAGCCGCTAGACCATCAGGGAGCCGCCAGCTTTATCAATTTATTTGTAGCTTATTCATACTGTCAAGTTTCACATGATGAACAAACTGCTCAATTTCTTATTTGTTGCATTTCAGCTGACCCAAAAATAACCACAACACAACCACCAAAG
Source organism: Perca flavescens (assembly GCF_004354835.1). Taxonomy (NCBI): domain Eukaryota; kingdom Metazoa; phylum Chordata; class Actinopteri; order Perciformes; family Percidae; genus Perca; species Perca flavescens. The sequence goes on along the minus strand of NC_041353.1, from coordinate 19,798,177 downwards.
AGCACAGTAACAAGTAAGTTTCAATATTTGTACACTATAAGGTTAATTTCAATATTTGTACACTATAAGGTTTTAATATGCGTGGGACAGAAGTGTTTTTTTCTTAACGTTAATGATTAATGGTCTGATCTTGCAGCGAGACACACTGATATTCCCCATGACTCCACCATTACCACTTCAGTCAGTGAGTTTGGTATTTGCATGAATTCTGAAGACAGAAAAATACTACAATAATACTAATAAACTAAAAATATCTAACTGCTAATTATGAAAGTAATTACTACATATGTCTAAATCATTTGTGTTAGCAGTGGTTGTAGTAGTGGTTACTTTGTTGCATGTTGAAGATTGTGGGAGGATAACCCAAAAAAGTCTAGGATCCATCCCAAAAAGCTTAACATGTCAGTGTATGACACAATGTATGATGTGTGTCACTGCAAAGACTGGAAAAAATGGATTGACCCCCAAGACATTTCAAGAGATGGATAGTTGTGTGCCGCCAATGAGAGAGCCTAAATGGTTGTTTGGCTTTGACATACTCTTTCCTTGCATAGTATTGTAATTAATCTGGGCACGTAGATACCTGTTATAATTTTTCTGTGTGGATTTTTGCATGTGTTCATACCATGCACAAACTTGTCATAGCAGGAGAAGCACAGGTGTAACTAATAACAGTGATGGTATTCCATGAAGTGTCAGAATCCATGCCCAAAATATCTAAATGGAATTCAGGCATCATTAATTACACAAGTCAAGATGTCCACTCGGAAAATGACTCTGCAATACCCCTTTGGTTTTGTGAAGCATTTTAACATATTTTAGTTAATTGTTCACCAGCTAGTTAGTGACTAGCTGATAGAGGAGCAATTACTGGCTAAAGATGCTGATATTTCCCTCACGGGTGGGTGGAGACTAAAACAGAGCTAAAAGGAGCTTGAATATTGGACTTACATTTGTCAGGTGACAGGAAACACAACTCCAAGTGAATGCTAAGATTAATAAAGATTATCCTGCTGCCCCCAAGTAGCCTAAAAAATCTGATAATACTGCTTTAAAAAGTCCTAATATACAAAAAAGTACATTGTTAGGAAACGTTGACATGTCAAGTACGAAAAGCACAGGTGTAATCATTAATTTTGATAAATGCTGAATTGTAGTCACTGCCATGGCTAACAGCTAAATGGAAAATGGAATAAATAGAACGGTCTGTTTGTAACTTCCTCTCCTAGAAGTAGCAGTAGTAGTATAGGTAGTAGCAGTATAGTAGTCGTACTAGTAGCTTTAATGATTGTTAATATACAGTAGCAGCTGAGTTTTGGTTGTCGTAGCGGCACTCGTACTATTACAAGAAGTAGTCACAACAGTTGTGACAGTAGTAATACTCACCAACAGTGTAAGAAACTAACACAAAACCTTGCATGTGTTTTTCTGATGTTTGTTAATTGCTATGTGGCATGTTATTTCAGATTAAATATCATAACCAGTGTGTGTGGAAAATGGACTTCTGTACCACACAGTCACTTGAGAACTTTCCATGCATGAAAAAAATCTGCACACCTGGACTCCCCAAATCACAGTAGAACAGAGTTAGTTTTCTTCAACAGTAGTTTTACAAATAGTAGTGATGGTAGAAGAAGCAACAGTGTAGTAGTAAGTAAGTAAGTCGTATTAGCAGTCTTGTTAGCAGTATTGGTAGAAGTAAATGTCTTTTCTTATCAGCAGCAGCTTCCCCGTCTACAGAGAAGACCCAGAGTATAAGCACCGCAGCTTCAGTGACTACAGGAAGAGACAGGACAGAGCTGACCTCAGCTGGTCTACAGGCCCAGACAAATCACTCACAGGGTAAAGAGCATAAAGTCTCACATGTTATGCTACTTGCAGTGTACTGTATGTTGCTCATAACTCCATCAGGTCAAATTATTTTACACCTTGTCATGATTTAGATTACCCATCAGCAGGGGCGATTCCAGGATTTTTCATAGTGGGGTGACACAGGGGTGGACCAATAATCAGTAGGGGGGTTATCAGTATACAGCATAGAAAATCTGCTTAGAAATATAGGAAATATTGGATAGGATAGAACAACGCAATCTAATTCTGCTAAATGAAACATGACATTTTATCTCACATCACATTAAATACCACATTAGTTATTAATTTCCCTTGTTATCATTTTAAACAAGCTAGTACAGTGCCCGTTCAAAATGTTGGAACAGGCCGTTGCTTGGCCTGTGGTATTGCTCCTTGTAGCTTTCTCCAGAAACAAATTGTACCCCAAAATGACTTATAGAAGGACCCACAAATCACAAATCTCCACTTTATAGCCTACTACTGACTTACAGTTGCAGATTAGTATGTTTTTTAGTTTCCCTACCATTATGATAAGGTAATATTTAGGTGCAGCACCCAAGCCATTTTTGGGCAAAACCTATTAATGTAAAATCAATTTGGGCATCAAAACTAACTACTTTTTTTTCCAGATATGATTGTATGAGTGATATGACTTTAGCTTCCGGAGCATTATTTATCATCTGCTCCAGCTTTTCCAATGTTTTAGACAAATATGGAAATAATAATGGTCCAAAATATTAAAAAGATATTTTTTTTTGTAAAAAATTTCCATTTTCCTGAGGGAGGACCCCTAAACCCCCCACCAAATGCGTGCACCCAAGTCTTCTACAAACCTAGGAAAAACACTGGTTTTAATATATTCAGGCACATGCACCTGTCCTTTTTCTTCCTCGAGAGAAAGTGCCCTTTTTTTGGGGGTGCTTTTTTATTTTTTATAATGAAAATATATATTCCTGTCTGCGCACAGCTTCCCTGTCAAACAAATATAATTATTGAATATAAAAATCATAACAGGTCAGGTCGGGAGATTAGACTTTGTCGAGTTCCGATGCCCTCCCAGATCACCACAGATCTTCCCCAGTTAATGACTTACATCAAGAGTCCTTTTCCCTGAAATGTTATGTTCAAATATGAAGCTCGTTATATAAAGGTCATTTGGACAGCACTCCAATTAATACTTTTAATTGCCACAGGGACAGCGTGTTTCACCGGCAATCTTATTCCAATAACACCAAAAGAATTTAAATGATGTATTGCCATGTTACTGGAAATGAATGAGAACGGCAAACATTTTGAAACAGCATTTAGCCAAATAATAGCTGTCTCCATTTCAACATAAGCAAATACAGGACATCAGGGAATTATTCAGCCAAAGGGTCTAATAACATTGGAGAGGGATAATTAATCAGTGTTGGGAAAGTTCACTTTCTACATGAACTGGTTCAAAGTTCAGTTCACAAATTTTAAAATGAACTAGTTCAGTTCATAGTTCATACTTCAACATTTTGAACTAAGTTCACAGTTCCAAAAATCAACTAGTTCATAGTTCTTTTTTTCCATAGTTCTGTTGCTTCAGTTCAACGTGCCGTTTCAGGTTTGCTGTGGATGTGACTGAAGTGCGGATTTTCTTTTTGAAAGCCGGCGGGCAAAGTTTGCACAGAAATGTAAGATTTTTCTCATCCTCACCGACCTTGTCATAAAACTGGTTATACAAAGCCTCCTTGCTGCTTCGTTGCCTCCACGCTGCTGTCGCCTCCACGCTGCTTTTTGTTTTGATGACGCATGCGGCGGTGCGACACTGGTGGCTGGTGTTGCCAGATTGGGTGTTTTTTTCCGCTACATATTAAGGGTCTGTTTACGGTGTGTTTCAGCCGGGTTTTCGCCTGGAAGGCTCTATAGAAATCTGGCACCCCATTGAACGAAGTTAAACTGAGAGAGCGTGCCATTCACAGACACCAGAATGAAGTTCACAGTAACGTTCATCAGGCAGTAAGACAGTACGTTCAGTTCACGTTCGCCCAAAATATGAACGAGTTAATGAACTACTATAATTAATCATATCATGTACAGCAAGTCAAGCTGACCCATTAGAAGATAATCTCGCAGTAGTCTTACAGTAATCTTAACAGGAGTACAAATGTTTGCAGGACTGTCTGTCACGAAAACAAAGATGTTTGTTGGACACGATAAAACTGCGCCAAAATCTTATCTGGGCCTCTTCTCGAGAATAAACCAACAAACGTCGCTGCGCTATCATCATCGTGTAAAGCCCGCCTCAACGTTTATGATTGGTGCCTTGATTTTTGGAAAAAAATTGGAAATGGGCTTGGCCAGACTGACTTGCAGAGCAAATCTCTAATTTGCTGGAAGTTTCTCATGGTTTTCCCAGGCTAACAAATCTGCAAACCTCCCTCTTTTTTTTGAGTCTCTTTGTGCTTCCACACTGGTTCCACTATCCCTCTTCATCGTGACGTGTTTTGCTCTGTGTGTGGTGGTTTCAGCCTGGTCCATCATATTGTATTTTTTCAAGCATACACAAATCTGTAAAATAACAAACACAGCACATAAATGGAACCACAACCAAAAAATATGGGTTCTGAAAGGATAGAAAAACAGCACAAAAACCTGGAACCTTGGGAATGTCATGTGATCAATCATCCTTAGTGTACAACTCGCACTGCCTTTAACTGCCAATGTTAAACTGATGAAATGAAAAGCCAAGCTACAGGGAAATCACATTCTTTTCTTTCTTTCACAGCAGGAACTGTTATGACAGAGACTAAAGGGACGCACCGGATAACATCAACCTCAACCACCACTGAGCCTTCAAGCAACAGTACCGTCTCTTCAGCAATACCATATTCTTTCTCCGGTAAGCTTCCACACTGTTGTTCCCATTTGTGCCAATGGGAAGCCCTATATAATAACTACATTTTACAAACAAGAATATAAAGCCAGAGAATCAAGACCTTACCATTTCATGTTGAGCAGTGGTGGAATGTAACTAAGTACATTTACTCAAGTACTGTACTTAAGTTCAAATTTGAGGTACGTGTACTTTACTTGAGTCTTTTCTTTTAATGCCCCTTTCTACTTCTACTCCGCTACATTTCAGAGAGAAATATTGTACTTTTTACTCCACTACATTAATCTGACAGCTTTAGTTACTAGTTACTTAACAAACTAAGATTTTTGCACACAAAATACATGTAGTTTAAAAAAAAAAATGTTTTATTTTAATGAAACTACTAAAAAACATATAGGCCTACAAGTGCAGCTGAAATGATTAAACACAAAACAGTTTTGATTGTTTCCAGTTTCTAAAATGTGATGATTTTTCTGCATTGAGTACTTTTTCCTGATGATACTTGCCTACTTTTACTTAAGTAACATTTTCGATGCAGGACTCTTACTTGTAACAGAGTATTCTTACAGTGTATGTACAGGTATGAGTACTTTTACTTAACTAAAGGATCCGATTACTTCTTCCACCACTTGTGTTGAATATTTCTCTCTTGTTGGCAGCTCATTGCAACACAACAGCGGCGATCAGCTGTGCTTCATTGGCCTTCGTCTTAGCTTTGATGGGAATCAGCCTATATTGTTATAAAAGGTAAGCTAGAGAAAAGCATGTTAACATAACACAGTGATTCATTGAAAAATCAATTCGTTCAGGTGTAAATATGTCACGCTACACTTTCTTTCGCTTGATGGAACACCTGAAATGTAGGTAAAACAGTTTGTTTGCAAACCCATGTGCCTACTTATTCAAAACACGCATTTACACAAAAAATCAATACAGCATAGTATCGTGATTTCTTTCTGTGGCAAGACTATTGATACACAGACTACAATTATCAATCTTTTATTATATGACTGTTGGTCAGTTTGTCTGCTTGACAATCCCATTTCGCAGCGCTAAAATTGAAGTGAGATGAACAGAGAAATGTATCTTTTTAGATAAAACAGATGTTGACAAAGGGGACATCATTTGAAATTGGGCAAAATTTGAAGTTGGAAAAAAGGCAATCGATTGCAATATATCGCAGAATATTGCAATATGTTTAAAATTGCAATAATATTGTATCGTGATGATATTGTATTGTGAGGCCTCTGGTGATTCCCACCCCTAATTTCCACATCTCAATCTCAATGTTCTTAAACAATTAGGTGCAATAATTTATTTAATTTAATTTATTTATTTAATTTAATTTATTTACATGTGCAATATCTGTGATTTACTCACTGCTGCTAATTATGTTCACACTGTACTTTATTTAGGTTCATGCTGTACTTTATTTAGGTTCACGCTTTACTAAAATAGCACAATCAATTGTTTTAGCAACATAATCTTTTTCACCTATTACATTTTAACCTAATCTCACTTTACTTCTACGTAACATTTCTCGCGCTGTGGCTTTGTTACTATATACTGTACACTTATTGACTCGCTCTTTTCTTACTCTTATTTTTTACCTTGAATCTGACTGTGAGCATCTGTCGGATTGATTATCATTTCACTAGTTATGATCTCATCACTGTTTCCTTTTTTTTCGTAGGAAGTCAAGAAACAGCATCCCACCGGAGCCAGTACAAGAACAGTTATACATGCATGTTCCATCTGACCCGGCGTCGTAGAGTTTCTTCTACGTGACCGGCCACTGCCGCAGAGAGCAGCCCCACAGCCCCACAGCCTAACTAGTCTATATCGACGATGTTTCATTGACGGGATAGTTTTGGTGGCACTGGAGGTTCCGCTGGATGTCCCTCATCCCGAGCTTTCTTTGTGTTGGCATTCTAAATTACGGTCAATTTGGAAAACATCCTCCGAGCTAGAACTGACAATCAAATTATATTAATCCTTTTTTTGAAAAAAATCCTCATCACTCAATAGTAGAGCTGGGTATCGTTCAAAAATGTTCGATACCGGTACCGATACCATGACTTTGATACCGGTTCCTAAACGATCCTTTTTTTCGATAACAAATTAATAAAACAAAAATAATTACAACACATAACAACACGTGTAACAATTTTTCAGCTCCTACTACGTGAGCCCCTTCTCTGTGTGTAACGTAGGTTTTTTCCTGCACGTCTCTACGACGTGTAACGTTAGACAGCCAATCACAAACATTATTAGATCTTGGTAGAAGCATGCTGCATGCTTATTGGCTCACTGACACTGATGAGATTTACTCCTTAAGTATTGAAATTGGGTATTGAATGATGAGGCATTTTTCGAAACTCAATACTTTGGAGGCAATTCAGTCGGTGCCTAAAGAGTTTTGAATTTGATACCCAGTCCTACTCACTCGATATCCATTTTAATTCCAGATTTCCTCGCCTCCCTACGTTCACATGTTCCACCAAAACAAGTTTGCAGAGGCACTGTACCTGTGCCCGAGGCTTAACGCCGACAAAAGACAATTGTAATCGGAATGCTGCGTGGACTGGCCAGACCCTCCTCAGCAGCGCTGTGGAGAAAGGTTTGGCAATGCGAGACTAGAGTGTTACTGGAGCTCATGGGGTCCTCTCCATGCAGTGAAGAACCGCCTTGTTCTTATTAGACTGTGTGATCGCCTCCATAAGCTTAATGGCTGGCTTGGTATGACATTTGTTGTTAGCACATTTCCAAAAACTCACAACTCACAACCTTTTTCGGGGGAAGATCTCAACCAAATATGTAAACTGCACATAAGGAATTTACGTAGCATGTGCTCTTTTCTACCCTTGTAGGATACTACTGGGGATATTCTGTATGTTTCTTTTGTCGCTGGTTCAAGTCCCCATACAGACCAAAGTATGGTGATCGACTGGTTCACCTCCTGGGCACAGTCATGAAAATACAAAATACCAATCAATTAATTAATCCTTCCAACAAGTATAGACTGTTTAGCCAAAGCCTCATATAACGTGTTCCTTTGTGCCATAGAGCTCCATTGTTCTCTAAAATCTATGAACACATCACTGGGTGGAACCTGTATTCCGGGTTACATGTTCATCACAATAAACATTCTTGCCTCTTTAAAGGTGCAGTAAGTGATTATGCACAAAGATTGTTGATATCAAATACAAATACAACCTCCCTATCAGAAGCTCCACCCTCCAAATTATGGATGGATAACTACTGGCGTGCCGGCACATTCAAATGCTGCCCCCCCCCCCCCACCATCAACTGTCGCTGCCTGTTGCCAATTGGCTGGAACAGTGTTTTGTGGCTCATGCCAGACTGATCTCATGTAGTGGCGTATGTATGACACGCCAATTCGTATGCCATTATTGGCATGTTATCAAGACGCATACTGGTTTTTTAGCGTGTTTATCAATGCCGTTTGGCCTCCATTGACTTACATTACCTTGCGATTGCGTGTGAATTCCTTTCCACGTTTGTTGTTTTAAACCCAACCCTGTTGTTGTTTTCCTAAACCCAACCAGTTCTTCTTTTCCTAAACCCAACCTGCGTGTGACATTTCCTAAACCCAACCCCGTTCTTCTTTTCCTAAACCCAACCCGCGAGTGACTTTCCTAAACCCAACCGTAGCCTTGCGATAACACGTTGCCTTATGATAACATGCTTTAGAAAGTGCCACATGGCGTGTATGTTTACGCTGACGTTGCAGACTGCCGTCAGCTGTATAGAGCATAGACATACACACGGATAGCTCAAAATACGTACAGATAACACGCCACTTGGCTTTAGGAAAGTGCCGTGTATGTTTACGTGAAGTCATGATATCATGTTGCTCGTGCACACCATTGACTGTAAAATTAATAATTAACAGTCTATGGTGCACACCTTTCTGTTTGTTTTCCATTTACACAGCCAGGGCTGTGTATTAACACTGTTTTTTTTTCAGCGCACACAGAAAATAGAGAGCTAGGTGACCAGATATTCACTGAATTTGGCAAAAAGTGTTTTGATTTAACATCACTTAGTAGTAGACTCTGTGGTCTAAGGGCATTTTTACATTTCTTGATAAATTCACATTTTAAGGATATTTGCATATAACAAGAAACCCATTTGTTTCATATCAAAATGTTCAGAACAAACTCAGCGTTCTGTAAAGGGAGGCCCAAATTTGTTCCAAAGCAATGTGTAAAGCGATAATTTGGCCCTAAAGCTGAACAGTTGAGCACCAAAACATTACATTTGAAGAACCCATTCGTCTTTTCAAATACAATGTCTCAGGTAACCAGAGTTGTTCAACTGCCCTTTTGTAAAAAAAAAAAATGCTGGATTAAGCATAAGAAAAAAAAAATGTAATTAAAGAAAGAAAAAAAAAACTAAATTCTCAAGGAAATGACCTCATCAGTAGCTGTACAGCCCTGGGTGCAAGTGAAGAGAAGAACTGACTCTGCCTGTTGTTAAAGAGGTTCTATTATAATCTGTTTCATTGTCATATTTGTATTCCTGTGGGCAGGCCCGTATTAAGACAATGTGGTGCCCCTGGGCACTATACCTCCAAGCCCCCAAAAAAAAACTTTCAAAAGCATCATGGGAAAGCTAAAACTGCTTTAGCATCACAGCTAACGACAATAAAATGATCTAAAAAGAATAAGATATGGAAAAAAGACGAAGAATATGGATTTATTGAACAAATTCCTGTGAAAGAAATACAAGTTCTAGGAAAAGAAGCGCAGACTGTGGACCGGTCTTTTAAGCTTCTCTGCTTACTGAAAAAACTCACGAAGCGCACCGGCAGTGCTGCTGGCCGTGCTATGTGCTTGAAAAACCATTGACATATATATATATAACGGACCAATAGACCCCCGTTGCTCTGGACGGAGACCAGTGAAGGCTATTAGAAGCACTTTTCCTGTCAGTGTAATGCTAACAAGAGGTGATACCTTTGTAGCAACAAAATGGCACCATCGGAGGTTCGAGTTCCGAAGCAAAGCTTACCCCCTTGTTGAAAAACACGTTGAAGGGTTGGGCGCTACCAAGTCTCACCCAGAGGTGGGGGGTGGTTTGTTTAAAAAACTTTTTTCTTTGCTTGCCAATTACATTGAATAAAGAAAGCCAACCACTTATAATTTTTTATAACAGTTCATATTTTACATTCATCCTTATGATAACATTTTTTGGGGGGTTAAACTGGCCACTTTTGATTATTGTGAAACCCCACCCCCCATCACCCAAATTATACATTTGCCCGGATCCTGTGGACCAACTCAACTTTGACAGATTGGGGAGGGGGAGTGATAGTGGTCATGTAATATTGATTTATTTATAATTTATTATTATTATTATTATTATTATTGTGAAATTAATGTTCATAAACGAGTAATGTATGGTCTTTCAACAATTTCAAGTGAATAATATAACAATTTACAGAAAATATTGTTAAAGCTTGTGTCATGTGGTGCCCCCCCACTGGTTGTGAATGTTTGGTGTCCCTGGGCACTGGCCCAAGTGCCTTTATGGATAATCCAGGCCTGCCTGTGGGTCTAGTAGAATATATAGATGCTATGATGTTCAAAAAACATATTATGTTTCTCATACTGCCCGTTGCTGCAGCGCTTCTGTCTGAAACGCTCCGAGTTCCTGTCTCCAAACCAAGTTGTTTGCGGTTTGTTCATACATCTTGTAGAATTGAATGGTCATTGCAAGTATGAGGAATGTCAATGCAAGAGGAAGTTAACACTTGCACAAACCGACCCACCCCACTTCCCCAGATAAAATCTAATTATTTCAGTATGTTTGTTTTTGGTACTGTCTCACAGTTAAAGCTTCTTCTCTATGAATTCTCATAATGTAAAATGTGTATTGTTGTAGCAATTCTTAGCTGAACAAGATATCACGTATCACTGTAACGCTTTAATGTAAGGTTTCAATAGGAATCACTATATGGTTGTATTATTGAAATATGTATCAGACCTGATATTTATAAGCAACTCGATGTTTAATAGTATGTTTTACGTCAATGTTGTTTTGTGTGCCTACCTATGAACGTTACTTTCTATTTTCATGCAAATAAAAGTGTTTTTGCTCATAGCTTAATAATGGTCAGTGTAAAAAAGGCCTCTTAAAAGAAGACAATGAACAGGATTTCTGCGGAAACCTCACTGATGACATAAGCCATGGGTTAGCAGCTTTTTAAGGCCCTGTGGGTTACTTTCATTTCCCCATCCTGGGCTAAAATACAGTCATGGGCCTTTGTTTCTAATTCCGCTTGTCTTTTTCCTGTAATTACTTGTTGCTTCCACTGTTGTAAAATTAAAGATATTCTTTAAAACATGTTAGTCCAGTGTTGCGAATAGAGAACTTTGCACAATCAGCAGACCCAATCGGAATCTGCAGAATTTGTTTTTACAGTTTTCAGCGGTGATCCGATCCAGTTTTGCTGCTTAGGGTGAAGATGTGTTAACATTCTGACATTTATTTTTAATTTGTTTAAAATCTGAGGTGAATTCTCACAGACTTCTATAGCTGCTAATAATATAATCAGCTTTCAACAAGAACTACTGTTAGTTAGGGAAAGTTAGTTGTTTGTTTTGCAAATCTGCAAAAAAAAATTCAAATTTCACCATGACCAAGAGTCACCATGACAGTTCCCACAAACAGAAATACACTTGACTCTGCACAGTTGCAGCTGACAAACTTCAGAAGGTAGTCCGGTGCAATGGGCTCTGTTTCCATCCATACTCAAGGACATCCAGTGATGGACTTTGTAACAGTAGCCAATCTCTGGTCTGGAGATATGCCCGCAGAGAGTGCTGTGCTGCAGCTCCTGTAGTCGGAGGCAGTTTCTCAGGCTTGATGCGGCCCGCTTGCTTAAGATATCAAATCTTAAGTCTTCCAAAACTTCAGGTGGATTTCTGCAGAATATGAGCTCGAACAGTTCGCAGCCAGCTTTGATGATGTCACTTTTCTTGGTTCTGATGTCCATGAACACATCCATGGCCCGCTCTGCTTTGTCAGTCTTGCAGAGCTTGGTGAGCAAAGTTGTTTTGCTAAACCCAGAAATTGCCGATACGGTATCGCAGCCAGAGAAGCTGTGTAGGAAGATCAGGTTTTTATGGTACCTCTCCGGGAGGGCCTCCCGGATCTTTCCGACATCGTAAGATGTGTCTTTTAGCTGTTGTGAGGAAGACGGGGTGGCTTGCCCTATGATGGACCAGCATAACCATAACGTCTGTGTCCACGGCCCTCACCTCAACAGAGGACTCCATTGCCTCATTTAGTGCTCTACAGACAATAGAAGTGTCAGCATCATCAGAGCATTGCTGTACACTGATCCTACTTCTTTGGAAGGTCTCAGCAAGGAGCAGAATGACCTGGGCCTTGTTGAACTTGTTTTCAAGGAACTTTTCCCGTGGAACAATGTTTTTTTTTTAAAGTCTGAACGAATCTGAATGTCACAGAATGCATTCTTTGTACGTCTCAGGTGGTCATGGTCCTTGGTGGAGCTACCGTATCCGTCAAAGACCACAGTGATCCGGAGGTGCTGGCTACCCATGGACATCACAAACCAGAGGTAGCTCTCGGCGATGTCCTTCCATGTGGGGTTAACCTCCCATTTGACACTGTGCAGGAGCCAACCGCCATCAACCGCCAGGCTTGTGCAGGTTGTTTTTTTTTTCGACAGGCTCCACAAATGCCTTCAGGAACCTCGCTAGGGCAGCCTTGGTCTGGCTTTAGCAACTTCGGATTTTTGTCAAATAGAGACATTGGTGTTGGCGTCCACTCAAAGTGCAGAGCTTCTTTGGTCTTGACTTCTCGCTCACTAATGATGACGAGGCGGTGAAAGAGCTTGAGTGAGTCAGTGATTAGCTTCTCTCCATTGATCTTGTGCTTGGTTTCCAGTTTTCCCATTCATCTTGACTTGTATAGCCTTTTCTTTAAGTTAGAGTAGACTCATAACATAAAACTAATGTTTCCTTCAATAATAAATGCCCAGTATATCGTATCTGTGCTGTGAATAGCATTGTGAATGAATTATTATTATTATTATTAACCCTCTCAGTAGACGTCCCTGCGTAGGCTGACGCTCTACTAACCCTAGTAGAGATAGACAGTTTGAATTGTATTACTATATAATAAGATACAATATAATTCTGCATGCTCTGAGATAGTTTGAGAATTACAAATTAGGGAAATGTCAAATTACCTCTATTCATTTATTTTGCAGTCCTGATGAAGTTCTCCATGTCTTTATACTCCTGCTCGCTGAACACATCTTTCAGCACAAACTTGGTATTGCCGCTGATGCAAGGCTGGGTAAACTAGCGGTATCAGCTCTCCTGAGTCTGCCATAATAACCCCGATAGAGCCCAGGAAGCTTTTCAGGCGATGAAACCCTCCAAGTCTCATGATGACGGGCAACTCAGACTGGAGAACTATCGGAGTTGCTTTCAGCCATATTGGCACGTCAAACGTGACTGCTGTGTATGCACTGCATTAGAGTAGTGTAGATAGTGCTGTACTCGTTTGGGTCACCCTCAATGATTGGAAGAAACTCAATGGGGGACTTATTTTTGCATTCAGTTTGGTGTATGGATTTCATCAAGCCATTCCAGTTGGGATGTTCAAATGTGGGGTTGTAATTCTTGATAGCCCATCCTGCCATCCAAGCAATGTCCCCTGACTTCAAGGCTGGAGAGTCTTGGTGGAGATCATCTCGCTTGCTTTGAGAGTTGCTACCTTTTCCATAACCGTCATCTTTTCTCCTTGGAATGGTTGTGTGAAACTCATGTTGTCTCGTTGCTGGAGCAAGAGAAGTTACTCTGATCATGCCCATCGCATGGAATGCTGTGTTTCCTTGTAGTGACACCATGTTGAGATCCATATTATCGCCAACACATTGATGAATAGTGCTTTCTGCTGGGACAAAGAGGGCAGGGGTTTGCTGATTTTCTTCATGCATTCCAGCCCCACTCACAGCAGCCACTTGTTCCTCTGGCTGTTCTGCAGATAGGACTGCATCAACCTCTGCTTCCTCAACCTCCACAGCTCCTCTACCATCCTTATTTGTGATTATGGTATTCCGGTCCATGCTACCACATCTGTTTTTCACGTTCAAGTAACAATACTTGTATCCTAAGTGATGAATACGGTCAAACAACCAGTTTGATCCAAACATGCTACTACGCATGTGCGACTCCCAACAAACTAAAATAGAGAACTCAACACACAGGGTGAAAAGAGGAGCTGCAGCAATGTGCAGTACAACAAAAATGTTTTTTTTTTTTTAATTAAACCTATTCTGTTACAACCTCAAAATACAATTATGAACCTGAAAATGAGCATAATATGGGCATTTTAATGTTAGCTAACTTAAGCTGGATGCTAGCTAGCAACATTAATTTTAGGCAGTAACTAAGAGATAAAAATGGTGTAGGGGCCTTTACATAAATTTATAGTCATTTAAACTTTAAACAGCAAAATGGATTAGCCTACTACCCAAAATCCATAGTTTAAATATGACAGATCCATAGATTTTGGGTGAATAATGGATTAAGGAGTCATTTTTATTCAAACTAATGGCTGGAATAGATTCAGCACCCCTAAAAAAAACCCTAGTTAGACATCTCAAAAAGCTAATATTGGTAAAAAAAAAAATATTTTCACTATTTTTACCCAGGCCCTCTGGGAACCCCAACTTTGATTGGCTCTCCAGGCGTTTCCCTGAGGATTTGGCCGTGGATAAATTGGGAGGTGTCCCTCTCCAGATGTTGTCTATATCCCCTGGAATGTTCAGTGATTACTCTACCGTAGTTCCAAAAGTAGTATTAAGTAATGCAAACACACTTGCCAGCTGGTCATGTACATCAATGTGGACCTTCTCCCAGTCATGATAAAAATATACTGTGACAAGATTTCATCTGTTTAAAAGGTGCCCGTTGTCAAAAACAGCATAGAGTAGCCTCTTGAACATGATTTTGTACTTTAATACTTAGGAAACATTGTATAATTCATTCTCATTTCCGTCTAATTTGCTAAAAGGCTTTGTGGTATGGTGCCATTAGCTGAAAAGCTTTACAGCTTCAAAAGAGGGTCCAGCTGGTGGGACCATTGAACAATGTGACCACACACTAGCTGAGTCTGATGCACTCCAGAGTATCAGCATCAGTGTTTAATTGCCCTCACTTCCTCACACTGCATTCCATCTCTGGACTCTTTTCTCAAAGGCAGGAGTGGAAAGAAGTCAATTGGTGCAGTGCATGTGCAGTTGAAGAAGAGACATTGGACCTCATTCTTGCTACAACCAGGAACAGAGCCAGATGTTGTAAGAATTTTTTCTCTATTTACGGTAGCTATGCAATATTTCTTAATGTAAAAATCATGATAGTTGCCAAGAAAAAATAAATAAATCATCCTTTGTTAATAGAACTTTGGCTCCATTGATTTGTGGTCCAGTCAGAGAGACTGAGGGGAAATGACACAAAGTTGAAGGCATTTGAAGAATCAACAAGATCCAGGGCTTTTGAGAAAACATCTTGAGCTGAAGCCCCAGAAGCCACCCCCTCACACACCCACCAGCGCTCCGCGTTTCCCTTACATAGCCTTTAGCCCTCCTCATACATTTAGCCATCATAGACTTCTAAATACAGCTGCAACGATTAGCCGATGAATCGTTTTTAGTCCACGGACAGAAAATGTATCAGTGTGTGTTTGAAGCTTGTGGTCCAGGGGGGGAAATGTTCTTGCTTTTCCAATAGGCAAACTCGGACACTAACTAATGTCCATCCTGTTAAACTGCGGCTCCAGCAGCAATGGGTGTTTGTTTTTTTTCTTCTTTCTCTGCACTGTTAAGGCGGCAACAACAGCAATTTATTCATATGAACAAAAAAAGAAGTCCAAACAGTGAAGTGTACACAAATTCAGCTTCAGTTTAGTCCTTACTTCCTTGGTTTCTTTAACATGGCACAAACTGGACGGTGAATTTGGGATCTGGTTGTTAACAAGTTAACGCTTTCTAAAAGCACTTTGTCTAATCCGGGCTTTATAAAACTTCTTGGTTAAGTGAGGTGCTCATTGATGTACTTAATGAACATCTTTAACGGGAAAAAAAAGCATTTAGTGGGCACTGCTAGCATGATGAAAGAAATATAAAAGTGTTTTTGCTCATAGGCCTCTTAAAAGAACACAATGAACAGGATTTCTGCTGAAACCTCACGGATGACACACGCCATGGGTTAGCAACTTTTTAAGGCCCTGTGAGTTACTTTGATTTCCCCATCCTGGGCTAAAATCCAGTCATGGGCCTTTGTTTCTAATCCCGCTTGTCTTTTTCCTGTAATTACTTGTTGCTTCCTTCTGTCCATTAAATTTGTATAATTAAAAATATTCTTTAAAAAAAAAAAAAAAAAAACATGTTAGTCCAGTGTTGCGAATAGAGGACTTTGTACAAAAAAAAATGTCCCTCTCCAGATGTTGTCCATATCCCTTTGGAATGTTCAGTGATTAATCTAGTTCCAGAAGTATTAAGTAATGCAAACACACTTGCCAGCTGGTCATGTACATCTGTGTAGACCTTCTCCCATTCATGATAAAAATATAGACTATTGTGACAGAATTTCTTCAGAAGCCTCTTGAACAGGATTCATTCAACATTCATTCTCATTTCCGTCTAATGTGCTAAAAGGCTTTTGTGGTATTGTGCCATTAGCTGAAAAGCTGTTTGAATGTTCCCATGGAGCCGAGGCTGATTGCTAGCAGCTGTTTGCCAGGAACTTGGAACAGAATTCAGTAAACCCCAGTGCCTACCAATGTAATGTGGAGCATTGTTATCACTAAAACCACAACTGGTGTAAACTTGTACTGCCCTTCCATTACCAATGGATTATGTACTCATGTGATCGTGATGAAATGAAAAGGTTTTATCTTGTTTGCATTCATAATACACATATTTTTAACGATAAACTGCCAAAAAGTCACACAAATGACTGATTTGATTAAAGAAGAAAGATATTCACAAAATCTTATTTTTTTAAGTAAAAGTTGACAAGTCTGCCAGCAAATGTTTTTTTTTTTTAACATACTCACACGTCACACAAACACACAGTGCTCTCCAGTTAACCCTCAGTCCTACTACAGGCCACTGGGAGCTATAGGCTGTAAAAAATAGCAACGTTGCAAACATCTGTTAGACAGACACCTAACATTATTCGTGGCCGTTGACCCAAAAGTCCTTTTTCCAACTATGCACAAAAGCACACGGTTTTATTTGAAGTCCTTGAAGCAGGTTTAGAAAAGTGCCAGGAGCATCACGTGGTGGACCTGCTGGCCGAGTCTTCGCGGTATTTCAGCCATCGAGAGCACGTCGTCGGTCATAAGGAAGGCCATTGAGCCAATGCGCGTCCACACACACCGCTCGCACAACGGCCCGCCTGCAGAAACACCATCAGACTGGACAGACAAAAAGAGGGAGCCTTAATAAATCATAGCAAGCAACGTCTCGGAGGGCATTACAGCTATTTTTGTGCTTTTATAATTCTGACTGACAAAAACTTGACTGTAGTTTCATTTTTTTAAGAGTTTGGTTGCGTCCAAAAATCGCATACTATGCACTACATAATCAACATGAACAAACTATCGTTCAACAAACTTTTGTGTAAGTAAACAGTGGTGTGCATCTTTTGGGACGCACTAAGCTGTGATTTTCAACGTCACTTCCTGAGATCCTCCTTGACGGTTGGAGACGAAATTACAGATTTTAAATATGTAGATGGTAAATCGAAGCGCTATTGACGTTGTAGAGCACCCTTGGTTGTTGTCCGTTTGTGTGTTATGAACGCTGTCGTTACGGTTGCATTGCATTGTGGGATACTTATGCCGGCGTAGTGTCCATTGCTTGCATACTGTAATATTTCACCGGAAGTAGTATGCAATTCACATAATATTGGTTTCATACCAAGGTTTTGGACATACTAAAAACTCTTACATGCCGTTTTTAGCCAACTAAATAGCACGTTTTGTGTGAAAAAAATATAAACAAAAGAATCTCCTATTTTCACACTTGTAGAGCAGATCTCTTCTGTGCATATGCACCACTTGCGCGGTGCGTTTGTGCCCGGTGTAGCCAGTGTCATCGATTATAGTGAAAGCGTAGGGTTGAAAAATCCGCTCCGCATACGTCACGCGTGCAATGTAGCCGGCCCGTTAGAATATTACATTGGCATGTTACGTTAGTGAGGAGTTGATATGTTCTTACACATTTCATCTGTTGTTTGCACATGATGAATGCTGAGCCGGGCGTGGTGCAGTTGGGACAGTCTGTGACACAGCACGGCAGAGGATCGCCCACCTTCATCAAGGTGCTGGGCATCTCAGACTTCAGGAAGTATTCCTGTAGTGACAGGAAGTTGTGGTTATTATTATAATATATGAGAGACACATTTTCTCACAACTGTTACAAAGCGTACTGTAAAAACATGACCGATCTCCGTTCAAACTCAAGCCTCATGGAGATTTTTTTATTTTTTTTTTTTATTTAACTCTTTGGGAAGAATTGGGAGGGACCACACAGCTTTTCTTCATGGCTTTACAGCTTCACAAGAGGGATCAGCTGGTGGGACCATTGAACAATGTGACCACCCCAGCTGAGTAGGATACACTCCAGTGCATCAGCATCAGTGTTTAATTGCCCTCACTTCCTCACACTGCATTCCATCTCTGGACTCTTTTCTCAAAGGCAGGAGTGAGAAAGAAGTCAATTGGTGCAGTGCATGTGCAGTTGAAGAAGAGACGTTGGGCCCAACGACTGATACAACCAGGAACAGAGCCAGACGTGGTAAGAATTGGGTTCAGCCCAAAGCTACGGAGGGCCTGGGAAGATGCTGCCATGTTGCCCATTTATGGTAGCAATTCAATATTTTTCTATTTTGGAAAAAACATGATAGTTGCCAAAAAAAAAAATAAAAAAAAATAATCATCCTTTGTTGATAGAACTTTGGCATAGCTCCATTGATTTGCCGGTCCAGTCAGAGAGACTGAGGGGAAATGACACAAAGTTGAAGGACCAAGATCCAGGGCTTTTGAGAAAACATCTTGAGCTGAAGCCCCAGAAGCCACCCCCTCACACCCCACCAGCGCTCGGTTCCTGGCTACAACGCAGTGTTTCCTTTACATAGCCTCTAACCCTCCTCATACATTTAGCCATCATAGACTTCCAAGTAGAGCTGCAACAATTAGCCAATGAATCGTTTTTAAGTCCATGGACAGAAAATGTATCAGTGTGTGTTTGAAGCTTGTGGTCCAGGGCTTCATAAAACCTATTGGTTAAGTGAGGTGCTCATTTATGTCCTTAAAAAAAAAAAAAAAACTCAATCCCGCTATACTGCGGTTCCAAAGTGAGGTGCTCATATCCTTAACGTCGTAACTTTCTCTGCATTGTTCAGTTCAATTCATATAGCTTGTTTGACAGCAAGGGAACATGAGAAGAGAAGTACAAACAGTGAAGTGTAAACTTTAGTCCTTATTTCCTAGGTTTATTTTTGCGTGACATAATTCACCACATCTGCATCAAATGCAAGCAATAAGCAGTTTGGTTATATTCCTGCAGAAATAACCAACTAGTAAGATTTTATGACATTCCAGACTTAAACCAACCATTGAATCTCCACGAATCTCATTACAAGCACTTAAAAAAAACACTTACCACCACACATACATTTCCGGTAAATTTAGTGTAGCCTGTAGCCAGACCACACGTTTAATTGTATTGCAGGAAATGAAAATGATTAAGCTGGCAGAAGTTGAAAAACATGTTGGTTTGAATCATGCTGGCATAAACGTGTGATGTAAGGGTGTGAGATAAGGGACTTCCAGAACCACAGGCAGTTGTTTCCGTGGGGTTTTAGCAGAAGAAGTATTAGTGGTGTCATTGCGCAATTGTTTTCAACGTGTACTGAAGCAAAACTTGAAATAGCAGTTTGTCACTAAAAGGAGAATAGCTGGTCCACCTTAAAAGGTCAGCCCACCTTAAAGTGATGGTTCGGAGTAATTTCACCCTAGGGTCCTTTGCACCATGACCTCGAGCCAAACACCCCCCGAGAAGCTTTTTTCACCTGGGTCTAACATTGGGAGAGTTAGCGTAGAGTAGCGTTATCAGCTGAATAGCTTATTAGCGCAGGGGCTAATGGACCCACGTTAGTATCTCGTAAATGACCCCACTAATAATGCCCAAAATGATACCAAAGGTCTACACTAGTACAAATAGGTTATGTACTCATAAAACGATGCATTGGAAAGTTTGTAAGTACACCAGAAGTTTATGTAAATAACACTTGCCTGCTGGCTTCTGCTCTCTGCTGTTGTTGTTGCTGCAGTAAGACGAGTGCTTAGGGCCATCCACAAATTACAACACCGAAAAGAGATGCAACAAAAATATTTTTTAATTTAACTATTTTTTTTTTAAAGTAAGTGCTGTAGTATAACTAGCAGGAGACAAGTTATAACTGAGGTAAGTGTGGAGACATTACCTTATTTAATCATCATTAAATTAATAAATATTTTTGTTGTATCTCTCTTTTTGGTGTAGTAATTTGTAGACGGCCCTAGCACTCCTCTTACTGCAGGTAGCAGCAGCAGCAACAGAGAGCAGAAGAGAGCAGGCAAGTGTTCATAAACTTCTGGTGTACTTCCAAACTTTCCAATCCATCGTTTTATGAGGGCATTACCTATTTGTACTAGTGTAGAAGTTTGGTATCATTTCGGGCATTATTAGTGGGGTCATTTATGAGATACAAACGTGGGTCCATTAGCCCCTGCGCTAATAAGCTATTCAGCTGATAACGCTACTCTACGCTAACTCTCCCAATGCTAGACCCAGGTGAAAAAAGCTTCTGGGGGGGGTGTTTGGCTCGAGGTCATGGTGCAAAGGACCCTAGGGTGAAATTACTCCGAACCATCACTTTAAGTCGGTGAGTCTGAGCTGAAGTAGTTGCTAACCCCTTTCATTTTAATCAGCAGGTAGCAGTGTGGAAAGACACAGGACCTTGGCTTGGGTCTTGAGGAGTTGCGGCATTTATTCACCGACAGATAAACTGTGCACACACTGCGCTGCTATTTTTACAGCAATGGGCGTAGGAAGCATGTGGGTGGGACATCTTGCTTCTCTTTAACACAACCCTAACTGTGAAGTCCGTTTTCCACACTAACATCCTGACACCTACACGAAAGGATGGCCAAAGAAAACAGAGTGACAGGTGGTGGTGACAGGTCACAAACAATTTTTGTTTTTCCACGAGAGGAAGGACTGGGTGATAAGACAAGAAGTGGAAAAAAGCTTCAGAAATAAGATGATGCAAATATTTTGTACTGGCTGTTAATGTGTGCAGATGCTTGTGCATCACTGCATTCTAACAATATCGATAGAACATTGGCTGTGATTTGAATGTGCAGTGGCCATGTGCCAACATACTGTAAATGAGCCTGCCGAAGCATTTTAGGACAAGTGTGTGATAATGTCTTACCCCAGCCACTGTGAGGATGCGACGGACAGTCTTAGTGACGATCAGAGACGTCTTGGCACGAGTCACCGCCACATACAGCAGGTTCCACTCATCGTCTGCAATATCAGCTGAGCAGGGAAGAGAAAATATTCAAAGGATTTAAATATTAACCACTTTTTAGACTGCCTTTAAATCTGCAGTAAGGCAATATCGGTCGATGTATTAGCCTGGCTGAATTAACAGTCTAGCTAAGCCCTCTAACAATAGAACTAACTAACAAAAAGGAAAGCAACCCTAAAAATGCAAGAGGTAATGAGTTGTTGGAAACCGATACAGTTACTCCCGTATAAGATAGGGCAAGAGTGTCTACCAAAAACCCATAATGTAAAATACATATATGTAAAAAAAGAAAAGAAAAGTTTGTCCAAAGAAACATACCGAACGAGAAGTTGGGATTGTGGTGCAGGTTGTGCTCTGAAGAGGGAACTTTGGCAAAGTCATCGGTGACCATCACAGTGTCGAACTCCAGACCTTTAGCCTTGTGGACTGTTCCGATTATGAAATCTGAAACAAAAACAGCAAACATCGGTAACAAACAGTGCTGTAAAGGTACTATGCCCTGACAACGTTCTATGCCCTGTAACCCAAACACGTCAAAATAGTGTATTTAGGTCTACCACTTGCACACATGAAACAGAAATTCTGGCCTCTCACTAGTTAATGTAGTTGCTATGGAATGTTTATTGCTGCGTATATGCCACTGTACTCATGGACAATACCACATTTGGTCAAAGTGCTTGAGTGCTACAATGCGCCTTCACGTGTGCATTTTAGTCGCTCTATTGTGCCAGCTCTGTATAAACGAGCGCAAGCTACAGCCCAGTTCAGGAATTATCAACAGGCCAGAGTCTTATGATGTAGCATTACTGACATAGGGGTTATTTAATAGTTGCTTAATGACAATATGCCAGTAATTAAGAGCCTTTAAAATGAATCATTTTAGTGCATTGACAGAAAACCTATCAGTCTATGTTAAGAGCTTGTGGTCCAGAGGGAAATGTTTTTATTTTTTCTTTTCCAGTTGGCAAAGTGAGGTGCTCTTTAATGTCCCTAACGTGCATCTTTAATGGGCATATACTTCCATCCTGCTAAACTGCGGTTCCAGCAAGGAGCGGGGTTTTTGTCTTCCTCTGGGCTGTTCAGGCACCAACCAGAGGAATTAAATCATATAACTTGTATGACAACAAAGCAAACAAGTTCAAACGATGTTTATACAAATTCAGCTGCAGTTTAGTCCTTACTTGCCTTGTTTATTCTTAGCGCAGCTTGATTCACCACATCTCCTAGCTGGATGTCACTAACTGGACGGGGAACTTTAACCATTTGTGAGATTATACGATATTCCAGACATAACCAACCCTTGACTCCGCATGAATCCCACTATAAGCACGCAAACACCAGACCAAACGATTAAGCTGGCAGAAGTTTAGGAACAACTTGGTCTGAATCATGCTGGCATTAAAAGTGTGAGATAAGTGACTTTCTTTAACACGATCATACTTTTTTGCAAGCACTGGGATGTCATACATGAATCTGAAAAAATACTTTTCTGTTCGGGACTATGACTAACTTCTACCAAGTTATTACTGTAACTACTGTTTAAGAGCAGAAACAG
The DNA here is from genome assembly GCF_004354835.1 of Perca flavescens. Taxonomy (NCBI): domain Eukaryota; kingdom Metazoa; phylum Chordata; class Actinopteri; order Perciformes; family Percidae; genus Perca; species Perca flavescens. The sequence continues at coordinate 19,775,253 of NC_041353.1, read as the reverse complement.
AAAAGACGCAATAAAAAATTCCCATGCAAAGGAAGGAAAAAATGGGTGGCCACAGACAAGTCTATAAATACTAGTTGACCTCACCAGCGTTTTTTTTTTTTTTCCATGAGACTCTGTAACAATAACAAAATGTATAGAATAGGGTTGGGTGATGTCCCCTAAATTGGCAGTTGACGATGTTTACAGTAAAAGGTTTCTTTTTTACATAAATATTTGTTTCTACTACTACGGGCTAACAATTAACATAAACAATCTGACCAACATTTAAATGCCCTCTGTAAACAGACAGTATTAAATGCAAATAGTGTTTATATGCAAAAAGTAAATAACAACTTGACCTACTTTCACTTAACTACAGTGCTGTAAAGTCTAGACTCAATCAGATGTCCGTGATCTGCTTAACGACAGGAAAGTGGAACGTTTGCCTTTAACAGAGCGACAGTAATAACCTAATATACCATTACTGAGTTTAAACTACATTCTCGGTTATATTAGCACTGAATAACGCATTCAATAAACAGAAACATAACTCTGCACATGAACAGATGCGCAGTATTAGCTCACAGCTAATACTGCGCATAGTCACAGAGCATGGTTACCGCATGCTGATACGTTACTAGTCCAGGTAGAGCGAGCTACTATACTGACAGGGAGAGAAAGAGACTATTACTACAAATAAGTTGCACGTAGCTTGTTGCTAGTTTAAGACCGACGCAGTTGTCAATTTCCCGTTCACTAGGATTAGCGTTTGTCTGACTGGTTGGAGGGCATTGGCATCACGATGGTGGCTCTCCATCGTGATGGTTGACCGGCAGGCACAACCCTAGTATAGAATATCACTAGCCTTACCCTTTAAAAGATGCTGATACATGGTTGTGGATGTCAGATTTACTGACGTGTTCTGCGCTAGAACCTGTGTGTTCATACATCATACAACTTCCTTATTTCAATCTGTGTATACTTTAATTTAAGATTTTTCTTTGCATACCTGCTTCGTTGTAGTCATACTCAAAGCAACTTTCCAGGCGCCTGGCCAGCTCGGGGATGCGCTTTCCGTATTTTTCAACAATACTGACTTTAGCATCCAGCTCGAGGTCTTCGGTCTGTTCGACGTACGTCTTCAGGGCCCAGAAGGGCCCTTCCGGGTGTCTCTTGGCGAAGGAGCGGATCAAAGGATCCCTGATGACTGAAGGAAGAGCAAATTCAACATTAATGTTACATTTTGGGAGGAATTTCAAATAAAAGAATAAGGAAAATCACTGAGTGGGTAAATAAATAAATTTATGTGCATGAATCTCACATTTCCTCCCTTCCATCAGATGCCAGATGTCCATGATCCTATCCAGGCCGATACCTGCGACACCCTAAGGGAAAAGGTAGACCTGTAAGTGCCTGATCAATATGTTTAAAAAAAGAAAAAGAAATTGCTACTTAAACAGATATAAAATGCACCCTAAAGTGTCTTTATGATACAACATATGCTTGCTACTACTTCCTTGTGCTTGTCTGTTAGTATGTATAAAGACACTCACTCCTATGAAGTGGATCCGGCAGTGTGGGTTGCAATCAGTCAGCCGGACGGCTTCACCGAACACACTGACATTGCATCGGGACAAGATGGCCGTCTTCCCCCGGCAAAGACTGACGCCCGTCCTCATGGCTGCTGCGACCTTGTCTGCAGTCTCGTCACACACACCTCCTGTAGAATGGACATGCAGCGCACACAGATATGCTAACAAAACAGTGAAAACCTCAAATTTTCACATTACATCAACTTGCAGGGCAATAAAAGCATCTATGATTCTGAAGAATCTTGAATGTGTTTCTAAGTAGACAACATATATTAAAAAAGGAAACGATTTGCAGGGTTAACCTTTTTGCTTTCCTCCCACTAGAATCTTCTCCACTCCCTTGCACACTTCGAGGATGGTGGCGCCCACGTAGGCGATCTCAGCACCGAACCGAAAGCTCTGAACAAAGACATCAGTAGCACGGGAGTTCATCTGTTTCTGATTAACACTAAAATGCTCAGAGTAAAACACAAGACTCTCTTTATGACTGCCAGTGTATGATTAGTATTCCCCTACGAATAGAGCCAGAGGCAATGGTGGAATTCTACTTCTACTCCGCTACATTTCAGAGAGAGATATTGTACTTTTTACTCCACTACATTAATCTGACATCTTAAGTTACTAGTTACTTTACAAATTAAGACTTTTGCACACAAAACACAAGTAGTTTATGAAATACGATGTTTTATTATACGTAAATTAAACTACCCAACAATAGCTGAAATGATTACACAATGAACTGTTCGGATTGTTACCAGTTTCTAAAATGTGAGGATTTTTCTACATAGAGTACTTTTACTTTTAATACTTAAAGTACATTTTCCGGATGATACTTTTACTTAAGTAACATTTTCAATGCAAGACTTTTACTTGTAACAGAGTATTTTTTTTTTTTTTTTTTTTTACAGCGTGCTATTTTTACTCAAGTAAGGATCTGAGTACTTCTTCCACTACTGGCCAGAGGTACAGTATATATGTATAACTACAGATTTCGACACACCGTAAATGTCTGAATGGGAGCGGACACACACACACACACACACACACACACACACACACACACAGTTTGAATAACATCTTACAAAATATGAAAATGTATTTAATGCTGTGAAGCGGCGACCCCGGTAACCACATGAATGTTAGGCTGCTTCTGTGCAAATGCGACGTCTTTTTGTGTGTGATTTTGTATACCTGTGTCAGGTAGAAGATGTGAGTGTGGTCAACAATGTTCAGGGCATTGACGGCTCCTTTGAAGGTGTAGATCTGCTGATGAGGATCTCCAACCAGGATTTTCCCACAGCGCTGAGACAGAAGCACATCCATGATGGCTGACAGGGAGGGATGGAGGGAGGGAGGGAAGGAAGGAGGAATACCCCATCACAAAGTTAAAACAAAAATAATCATAATGATGCTTCCCCACAATCCTACCAGTTTACCGCATCATTACCTGGAGTGCAGTCCTGGGCCTCGTCGATGAAAAGGACATCGTACTTGTCAGACAAGGAGGGCTTTGGGATTTGGAGCTGCCATAACTTAAGGTAACCTGGTAAATAAATAAAACATCTATTAAACACCTGTGCAGCATCCCCTCTATTAGAACAGAATTACTTTTATTTCATTTCACTCATTTGCAGTTGGCATACCATCGTGGGTCATGTAGTACGCGTCTTTTTTGGTCTCGTTGAGATCCTTCATTTTGTTCCAGATCATCGTCGCGTCTTCCACAAACAACTAGGATTGCACAATAAAAGACACACAGCTTAAATGGGACTGCGCAGTGCTCATGCGTTTTTTTTGCGATTCATATTTCATTGGCATTTTCACAAAAGACATTCAACATGAACAAAAAAAGTGGCAATTATACCTACATATAAATGTATAGCCATGGAATACACAGTAATTGGGAAAAAAGCTGTGTAAAAAAGGATGCAGATGGGGGGCTGACCAGGTGCTCATGCTCTTACTTAATATTTATTCACAATAAGGGCACGTTCACACCTACACAAATGCTGGCGACCATCGCCTGGTGAAGCAATATTTGTGCTAAATGTAATGCCAATCTGCTGTATTTATATAGAGCTTTATAAGTCTACTCAAAGTGCTTTTACATAGAACATGCACCATTCACACACACATTGATACAATGGGGGCCAAGGTACAAGGTGCCATCTGAACATCAGATTAACATTCACACACATTCACACACCGATTGTTCCATTTAAGAGGTGAAATGTCCATGGACATTTCTGCATGGGAAAAAAATTATCGACCAACCGATCTTACGATTGGAAACGACATACAGCTCTACCACCTGAGCCACAGCTCAGTCTTCAATTTTGGATATTGTAATATGACACAAGTGTTGCCTTCTCCTGGTTTTAAAGGCTGCATTACAGTAAAGTGATCACCACTCACCAGACTGTTCTAGCTGTTTTATTATTTGTCTTTAACCACTGAGTCATTAGATCCACATTACTGATGATTATTTATCAAAAATCTCATTGTGTAAATATTTTGTTAAAGCACCAATAGTCAACCCTGCAATATCGACATTGAGGTATTTGGTCAAAAGATATCGTGATACTTTTTCTCCATATCGCCCGGCTCTACCCTAAAGGTATGCAGTGTCACTTGTATACATTAATGAGTTTGTACCTCTTTTTCCACCTCGCCTATATACTCTCGGATGCTGTGCTTGCCCCTGCGGGAGCAGGGGACATGGCTGGTATTGATAGTCTCGTCTGTTGACGCCATGAAGGCGTCGAGAGTTGTGGTCACCACTTTGGCCTTGCTAAAGCCACCGCGGCCCGGAGGCAGAACAGAGCTGATGGAGAATGGCTTCAAGTTGAAGGTCAGTTTCTGACGAGAATGGTATCTGCACCAGGGAAGATCACAGAAGCACAACAAGTGATGTGGTGATATACCTCAAGAAAAAAAAGAAGTTACTACAGAAATAAAAAAATAAAAAAAAGGCATAACAAGCTAAAGTCTGTGAAGAGCAGTTTGTTCTGTTGGTTCCATCAACATGGAAAGTTTTGCAGGCAGAAATCAGTTAAGCGGACAGTGAACAGAGGTCAAAATATGTTGACTTTTATTATGTTGCTCTACTTTCAACGCTTAACACTCACTCACTGTATTTCAGACGTCACAGTATTCTGGACACTTTACTTTTTCCACACATCCATGTCAAATGGATTGTTAATTCATTAAAATTATGCCATTTAGAAACATGGTTAGTTTATTGGCATAAAAAATTCAAAGGCATTCAAAATTAAAATGATGCAAACCACGAGGGATCAAACTTGATATGATAGATGCTAAAATTACAAAAAATGGAAACAAAGCTCATTAACCCTATTATCTTTGGGGTCGATTTGGCCCCATACAATGTTCAACATATCTAAATATAAGGGCATGACATAATTTTTTGGGCTTTATATTTAACAATCTCCTAACTCATTGGCCATTGATCTGACAAAGATTTAGCCTCTGGGGGGTTCCGGTGTAGCCAGCAGATATTTGGTTAACAGATATCCAGTCCAAGACTTTCTTTTCTGTGCGCCAGAACAACTAGCAACTTGAGACGTGAGTATGGAGTTGGAGTTGAGAGACGGCATCTATTGCATTCAGCATTTGAGCCCTTTATAAACACCATCAATAGACTCAAACGGCTTAAAAGACTTGGATGGGACCCACTTGCAAGCCCACGCTGGGTTTCTCATTTTGGCAAAAGTGTCTAAATCAAAAGGGAGTGCAAAAGGGAGCCTTTGAAATGCTACTAGATGAAGGGAATATTTCCAGCCAACACAGGATGTAGGAGTTTAGGTTAAGCACTTTTGTTACACTTAAACATTATTTATGTTAAATTCTCCATAATGCTCACAAAGTTTATTCACCTACCCATGTTTAGCTGACGTGATCGCATAACTTGCAGTGCATTTTATTTATTCATATATAGGCAGAACTGTTATCTTGGTGCTCTAGCTCGTACTATAAGGAATACTGAACAAAATATGGTGTATATTTGTAATATATGATACGACAGATTTAATATCCAAATTATAAAGAAGAAAACGTGCTACAGCTACCTCTTCTTGTACAGTCTGTATTAGGGCTGTAACGATATGCCATATGAAACCGAAATCGCGACACTCAGCCTCGAACCTGAGTCGCAGAGTGAGAGGGCAGAATCGCAATACACCCCTTCCAGCTCCCAGAGTTATCCTTACCGTCCAGATCCAATGCTACCACATCTTTAAATTACTATTAGTCGTTTTGGTGCCATATCCCCTTTTGTTGGGTAAATGTAGCTATAGAAGTAACTGTAAAGACGGCTAAAATTCGGCAGGGGAGGTGAACCGGTGTCGTGCCGAGGTACTTATTCCCGCCAGGATGCGTATCCCCTGGTCGCGGGAGCGTGCGTGCACTCCGAGCGGAGTTTAACTGCTGCACTTCAAATTCACCTCTTAAATGGAACAAATGGCGATGTGGAAGACTCAACTGGGTTTTCCATAGTAACAAGGGACTCATCTATCTACATAAATACGTTTATTTGTCTGTTACATTAACCCATTTGTCCCGGATGCTGCGCACCGAAACATTACATCTACCGCCGGTTACTGCGTTGCGCAACTCTGAACCTCCTGCCGGCTGCTGCGTGGCGCAGCATTTGGTATTCGTCATCCTTTTCATGACGCGTGCAGCATAGAACGCACTGTCATTGGTTCAAATACACATGAGGTGGGTCTTGTTGATTTTTTTAAAGACCACGTGACCACCCAAATGTATTGTGGTTGGCTGAAAGTCACGTCAGTCAATCATACATACACGTGCATTTGTTTTTGAGCGAGCGAGTTTGTTTTTGAGCGAGCGGGAAAATGGCTACGGCAGAGGAGGATTTTGACAGCGAAGGCAGTGACATTGAGTTGGAAGATAGTGAGGAGTTTGAGAGGGAGGAGGATGGTGTTGATGAAAACATGCAAGATGATCCGTTGGATAGAGCACAGGAGTGGGATGTGTGGGACACAGAAGGAGAGGAGGAGGATAACTTTCACGGATTCCACGTAGACTGGAGAACCGAGGATTATCAGCCGCAAGGCGAAGCAGTTCACCCGCAAACCGGGGTGAAACAGCCGATCCCCGTGGACGCTAGCCCCTGGATGTCTTTTCGGCGTATTTTCACCGATGATCTTTGGGACATGTTGGTGACTGAAACTAATCGATACGCTGAACAGACGCGCAGTCAGACCCCCACCAATTGGTGGAACCCTGTCTCCAAAACGGAGATGAAGACATTTGTCGGGCTGTGTCTCGCCTTCGGTATTTTGAAGCTGCCAGCACGCAGGGATTTCTGGAGGCAGACTAAATGGCTGTACCAGACCAACGTCCCCAAGGCCATGGCAAGGCACCGTTTCGACATGATCTGGAGGTAATGATTTGTGTGGTGTTATACTGAGTTTGTCGCAGTTCAGTGTTGATCTTTGGTGTGTGTGTGTGTGTGTGTGTGTGTGTGTGTGTGTGTGTGTGTGTGTGTGTGTGTGTGTGTGTGTGTGTGTGTGTGTGTGCATATGCTCGATACAGGTTTTGTATGCATTTTATTCTGTATAACTGAACATTTTATGTCACTCTTGTACGAAACACATTGTGTTACATTAATTATAAATAAAGTTTGATTGAGTTTTGATTTCTTGTGCTCTCTTTCTTCCTGGTTGATAATGATAATAAATAAATACAATAATGTTTTTTATATATATATATATATATATATATATATATATATATATATATATATATATATATATACTTATAAATACAATAATGGCATTATGAATAAATAAATACTATAAATATACACAAATAACATAGTACATATAAATAAATACAATACTGGCATAATGAATAAATAGCATAATAAATAATATAATTATGGCTAATGAATAAATAAATATAAATACTATAAATATACATCAATAGCAATACAAATAAATGAATAAATACAATGATGGCAATAAATGTCAGGCTTAAATTAATCTTATCATATGCATTTTAAGATATCTCCATCTCCAAGATAATACTGATCCTGTCGTGGACAAAACGGACAAGCTCTGGAAGATCCGGCAGTGGATGGACCTCCTCCTGGTTAGATTCCAGGCACTCTATGAAGTCAATGGCTTTGTGACCGTGGATGAGTCCATGGTGAAGTACAAGGGACGCCTGGGCTTCCGGCAGTACCTCCCATGAAGCCGGTGAAGTGGGGTATAAAGGTGTGGGTCATGGCCGAGAGCAAAACGGGCTCGTCACCAATTTTCAGGTGTATACGGGGCCATTCAGGGTAAGGCAGAGAAAGATCTGGCTCACCGGATAGTGTCAGACCTGGTGACCCCTTATTACGGGTCCAACCTTTCGGTATATATGGACAACTTTTACACCAGTGTGAAGTTGATGGTGGACCTCAAGGTCAGGGGGTGCAAGCGTGTGGAACGGTGCGTGCCAACAGGAAGGACCTCCCAAAAATGAGCAGCTGACAAAGAAGGCTGAGTTGAACAAACATCAGTTTAATGTGGCGCAGCGGGATGACTTGACCTTCTGCGTCTGGCAAGACACCAAGGCAGTGATGGTCCTCTCAAACTACCACGACCCGACAGCTCATGGGTTAGTGAGGAGGAAGTCCAACGGTCAACGCCAGGCGGAGGTTCGGGTGCCAGCATGTCTTGCTGACTATCAGCAACACATGAAGGGAGTTGATCTTCTGGACCAGATGGTGGGCTACTACCAGATCCATCATCGATCTACGAAGTGGTGGAGGAGGCTCTTCTTTTACCTCATTACGGTGGCGTGCTACAATGCCTTTGTGGCTGCCAGGTCTGCGGTAGGAGCCGAGTGGAAGTATAGGAGGGGCGGCTACAAGGATTGGCTGGAGGATCTGACCCAGGAGCTGATCGTCCCTGTCACTGCAAGAAGTGCTCCCAATGTTCTCCCCACCAGCCCAACTGGAGCTTCTGCTGAGCATGACCTAGTTCAGCTCAACAATAAGAGGAAGACCTGCAGGGAGTGTTCACTGAAGCACTGCAACACCAACGTCGTCCTGGATCAACGCTGATGGGGTGCAAGCAGTGTAACCTTCCTCTGCACCGCGAAGTGCTTCATGCACCATGTCCTTCGCCACAAATAATTTGATTGGGGATCGCGTCCCACGTGTTGCAGTTCCTTTGTCGGCGTGTCCCGCGTGTGACGGTTCCTTTCCCGTTCTTTTTTTTTTTTCCTAACCCCAACCGTCTCGTTATTGTGGCGTTTCATTTCCCCGTTGTTGTGTGCCCCTGCGGCGGGGATGATCTGTCTGTCAAGATAATGCTGTTCAACAAGCCAAAGAGAAGAGATGTGAGCCATGGAGCTCAGAGACTGAGACTGTTCCCAGTTCCACCTCAGGACTTTTAACCCCTCTCTCATAACAAGATGCCTTGTTCAGTGTGTTGGCATGTTATTTTTATATATTTTATATAATCGATTTATATATTTTTTCTTCCCCATCTGTTTTTGAGAATCTTTTGAAAAATGTGTTTGTATGTTAGTGCTAAGGGAGCATGTTTTAATAAAACCTGTGATTCTTACCATTACAATGTATTTTATTTCATGTTTCTATGTGCTACAGAGGCTTAGATAATAAGATTTTGGTAGACGTTGACAATTCTTAATATTTTTTCAGAAAACCCTCAGGAGATAAGGATATTTATCCCAGAATAACATAGGTTTTTATAGGCGTTTTTAGCAGGCGTTTTAGGAGTAAATGGGTTAAGGAGACGTGTGTATTATCTAATCAACAGTGTTTTCCAAAGTTCTATACTGACATGCACCTTAGCTACATAGGCTGACTGATCTGACCCATCTATGTGAGTCATGCAGGTTTATGAACAATATTTTTTCATTGTCTTTGCTAACCTGTCCCTCCCTTCCCTCTAACGTGATTTCTGTTTTTAATTTAATTTGGCTTATAAATTAACCGCTTTGTTCACCGGTCTACCATATAAGTTACAGAGGGGATACACAAACTATCAGGCCATTTTTTCACCTGATATTTTGTGTATCCCCTCCCCTAACATGCAAAGGGTCTGTCCTGTCATCATGTGTGTTATTTTTCTGTCTTTACCACAATAAACAACCTGAGATAATATGCAGAAGTCTGCTGTTTTCTAGCAAAAGTTACAGAGGGGAAACACAAAATATCAGGCCGTTTTTCCACCAGATATAATGTGTACCCCCTCTTGTAACATGCAAAGGCTGTGTCCTGTCAACATGTGTGTTATTCTCTGAGATAATATGGAGAGGTCTGCTGTTTTCTAGCAAAGTTTACATAGGGGATACACAAAATATTAGGCTGTTTTTCAACTCATATAATGTGTATCCCCTAACATGCAAAGGGTCTGTCCTGTCCTCATGTGTGTTATTTTCAGTGTTTACCAGGTCACAGTGAACAACCTGAGATAACATGGAGATGTCTGCTCTTTTCTAGCAAAAGTTACAGAGGGGATACACATTATATTAGGCCGTTTTTCACCTGATATAATGTGTATCCCCTCTCCTAATAGGCAAAGGGTCTGTCCTGTTATCATGGGTGTCATTTTCTGTCTTTACCAGGTCACAATAAACAACCTGAGATAATAGGGAGATGTCGGCTGTTTTCTAGCAATAGTAACAGAGGGCATACACATTATATCAGTCTTTCACCTGATATAATAGCAGCACTATGTAACTTTTAGCTGCAGCTGTAGTTCCAATGAAACAACCTGTAAGGCGACCGAAGCTCCACTCTGAGTGCACGTGCGCTGCCGCGGCCAGGGGATACAAATCTTCCGGGGATAAGTACCTTGGCACGACACCGGCAACGCTAATGGAGGTGTAGCGTTACGAATGGCCGCCGTTCTGACTCGGGTGCGGGCCTGGGTCAGTTTCCAGACGGTTCAGTAAACTGCGGTTAGCTTCCTTGGCACCGGAGTTAAGTGCTGGCCGAGTTTGGATGGCTGGCTGGCTGCTAGCTGGCTGGGAGCTGACTGTGGATGTATCCCTGCGGCTGTTGTCAGCTCTCATTCCGACTGAAGCCTTGCAGTGCCGGGAGTGAGGCAGACAGACAGGGGAGGGGTGTGATACTGGTCATCTAGGCTTTGCTCAACCAGCACCTTTATAGTAGGCACCAAAGCACTTTTCCTCTTCGGTCCCCATACAGGTTGGAAGCGGAATTGTCCATTACCAGTAAAATTATACTCATGTCTCATTTTTGGAAACATTATTTTAAGGTACAAAAGAATCTTTGGTGTTGGATCAATCAATATGGAATTCAATCAATATCAATAAATAAGGTCTCTGTTGTATTACTGTATTGCAAAGTGGCATGTCATTGATGACAATCTAGGTTTGCATCAAATCATGGGTCAAAAACTATGAAAGGAATCGAAGGTTTGGTGTATCGTTACAGCCCTTGTCTGTATTTGTGAACACAAAAACTCAAAAGCTTTCACTGCTACTTCTCACCTCCTCCCAACGTTGGCGAAGGCCAATGAGTGGACAGTCTTGCAGGCCACGTTGCTGGGGAAGCGGCGCTGCGCCTCATTGGCCACTGACTTGTTGAAGGCCACATACAGGAAGCGGAGGTGTGGTCGCTGCTCAGCGTACTTGACCAGCGTGGTCGTCTTGCCTGTACCTGTGACCGACAACACGGGCCGTTAAGCTACGACACTATGGCCTCCGATCACCCCTTACACAGCAACGCTGATTAAACTGATTATTGATCTCCAACATCTAGAGGCTATGTGTACGATCAAAATGCCACATTACCACGTTTTTTTTAAAATAGTAAAATGCAAACGCTGTTAAGGACAGTTTAAATATTGTAACCACATTTCAGATATGAAGAAAAAACAAAATGTGTTTCGCATTGTATTATCAAACATGCAGCGGTCCCTGTACCTGCAAAAGCCACGATCTTGACCACATGGTCTCCCTGGATGTCGTGGCTGAGGATCTGCTGCTGTTCACGTGTGAGCTGGATCTGTGGCCGCCTAGCAGAAACACACAAAATGCCGTGGTTCAAAACTCCACAGATATGCATAACTTGCCGTTACTGCAGGCTTATACCAAAAACACACCAAGCAGAAGCAGCAAAGTGTGGCCACGACAATTGTAATTTTCTGCGGACGGGAGGCGTGTTAACTTGGGTCAAAATGTCACAGGACTCTGTTACTGATTGGCTTGTGGGTATTATCTGGCTAGACTCTGCAGCTAAAAGTTAAAATATCCCACCACTGGCCATATTTCACCGCTGCTTGGTGTGTTTCTGGCCATAGTGTCAACATTAAGGGAAGGAGCGCTCTAAATACACTTGACATGCAAACAAAATGAGAAACTGTTTACTCATATTTCAGACACTGCAAAGTTATACATTGTTTGTCGGGCTATTTCGTTATTAAATTCACTTCTGAGACTTTTTTAAGCGAGAAATCACCTATATAAAGCTCAAATATGGGCCGTTTTACGAAAATTGATGGCTAATTGCAAATTTGGTAAGACTGTGTCGGAGTTCAGCGCCGGTGCTGCCTTTGTTGCTGCCTCGCCGCCCGGCCTGCCTTCCTTCACAGACCCCGGCCTGCTATGAGGTACTTGGAGCTCCGTCACGACTGGCAGCCGACAGCACTCCAACTATGTGGGTATATTTTGTAATGGAATAGCAGAGATCTGCGTGACCTAGCTAGATTCAGAAGACCACCTAATCTCAGTTCAGTTGTGTAGCCTATGTAAATGTTGGGGTGTGACTGTTCTCTTAATACACCGATGGGCGTGACAAAGTTACAGGTCTTGGGAGGTTGACGTCAAATTCCAGCTTTGTTGAGATTCGCCCGTTTTCAGCGGCAGTTTCAAAATATGAGATTTTCATAGTAAAGGGGTGTCAATGGGATTTTGAGCTTCTATGTATGTCCTATTTACCCACCAAACTGTCGTTATTCAACTATGAGTAAAATCGGTTTTGCATTCTATCACCCCTTTAAAGCTACAGACACAGAAATGGCACATACTAAGTAAAGCTCATGGTGGGACTGGCTCTAGTGGCTGTAATTCTGCACCATGGCTGAATTTCGGGAAAGAGACTTCAGATACAGTATTAGGGGACCACTAAGGCCTATATAAAAGCATCCAAAAAGCAGCATGTCAAGGAAAGAAGGATGCTCATTTCTCATGCACATCAGTCAAACTAATGCATTTTGTTCCTCACCCGCTCTGGCTGGAGCCAACAGAAAAGGGGCCGTTGTCCATCAGGTGAAGGACGTAGTAGATGTTGTAATGCAACCTGGAGAGACCGGACAGAAAATAATTGTAGAGGCTGACAATAAAGACATGGTAAAATTTAAGGTGCTCCCACTTGCAGCCATTACCTGTTACTGATCTTGATGTTGCTCCTCTTCATGGCGAGCAGCATCATGGCCATGTGGCTGAGGTACTCTGAGATGGCTGTGTGCGACATGCAGCCGCTGAGCAGAGACACCAAGGCCTGCACGTCACCAACACTCTCACTGAGGATCAGTATGACAGCCATGGCCGCGTACGGGTTGGGACCCTGGAGATTAAACACCAAGGATGAGAAGAACTTCCATGGCGGTCGTGCACACATTGTACACACATGGGGGGAGTACAAGACACTCTAAAGATAAGCAAACTAAATTTAAGTTTGGAGAATAAATAGTCAAATGTATTCATTTTCTCAATATGACTACCAGAGGACCCGTGTGTGTGTGTGTGTGTGTGTGTGTCAGTCATACCTCAATGCCAAGGTTATAGGCCTTCCGAATATCAGGAATGCGTAATCTTATGGAGGCCTCAGCCTGAGGAAAAAGGCGATGTTTCTTAGCACACTCCAGAACGTCCTCCGGCCTCACCCGCTCCCCGACCTTATGCTGGGCCATTAAACTGACCAAAACACACGCAGACAAGATCATTATTAAAAACTATGCATGTCAGCGTTGCCATACTTTTGTAATGAGTCATTTTATATTTTTAGTCATTTAAGTGACACAATGATACCAAGATCAGAAAAAAGCTTCAAATTTCAAAAAGGAAATAATGACTAGAGTTGTCAGGACTTGATCCAAATACTAAGCAGCTTTGTGTTGCTATAATCGGTTAGCTCAGTCTGAGCTTTTGCTTCGGAGGTTTTAATGTCTGCTTGGTATTTATATACATGTTCCATATTTGTCCCTTCTGTGAACATCCTACCACTTTGTCTTCATTAAAATACAAACTAGGGATGTATGTGTTATCTCAGGCAGATACGTTATTGGCCAATAAAACAAAAAAGAAAAGAAAACTAAAGTACTTACTTAAAGTACTAAAGTAAGTTATTATTGACAATGGAATTTCAGACCATAATTACGACCGATAATGCAGAGCCTGCCGCTTATTAGAAACACATTTCTGAATGTGTATTTTTGTCTCTGGCTTTCTTGCCTCTGCTTGCTGCCTGTGTGCACCGGGGCTGAGCCACAGCCGTCACGACATCACTGAAACCTACTTTGCCTTCTAATTTTGCAGTGACATGCCATTTCATATCCTCTCTCCTTCACACCCACCCCCCAGCTGAATGCGGTATTTCCACACACACACACACACAGACAGACAGACAGACAGACAGACAGACAGACAGACAGACAGACAGACAGACAGACAGACAGACAGACAGACAGACAGACAGACAGACAGACAGACAGACAGACAGACAGACAGACAGACAGACAGACACACACACACACACACACACACACACACACACACACACAGACACACAGACAAACAAGTACAACAAAATACACCAGGGGGAGACAGTACAAGCAATTTATAAAACAAGCAGAACATAAACATAAACTTGCAACTTTCATATGGGTATCAATGCCTCCCTAAAACAAAACATTAAAGCGACTCTTCTTCATGTTTGTGCTGTTACAGAAACGTCCCTTACTAAAAAGGAAATGCAGACTTACACAACAAGGTGCCGTATGCTGTGCTCTGATGATGATGGATCGGTTATGCTGCTGCTCTTCAGGATGAGGCCGATCTCCAGCACTGTGGTCTTCTCCCTCATCGTGTAGCGGTAGTACTGTTTCTTGAAGGGGACAAACTGCACAATGGAACACAAACACACGACATCTGAAACAACTATGTTAATTTCCTCGAAGTTCAAGTAGGAACAGAACGACAATCTCCAACCACAAGAGACAAATTAAATACTCTCTTAGAGCTGGGCGATATGGAGAAAATCAAATATAACCTATTCTTCACCAAATCCCTCTATATTGATATTGCGGCAATATTGTAGGGTTGACAATTAGTGCTTTCACAAAATATTTACATTATGAGATGTCAGCACAGACCATCCCCTGAATCTAATCTTCACACTACTCCCATCCAGCCGCAGATACAGAGCACTGAACTGGACTAAAGCCTATTGCAAAAGAGTTTTGTCTCCACCGCCATCACAATGCTGAACAAACTGTAATACTAACACCACCTCAGTTGCTTCGCAGTTTCACATTTGATAGGTATATGTGGGTGTTTTAATGTATGTATATGTGATACATGTTTTATGTGTTCTATATGTGATGTGCTATGGAAAGAAGATGTGTGGAAATGATTATCCCTATGGGACAATAAAAACTATCTATCTATCTATCTATCTATCTATCTATCTATCTATCTATCTATCTATCTATCAATAATCATCAGTTATGTGGATATAAAGTGAAGTGGTTAAAGAACAGCAAAGGCAAATAATAGAACAGCAAGAACAGTCTGGTAAGTTCAGAAAAGTACATCACTTTACTGTAATGCAGCCTTTAAAACCAGGAGAAGACAACACTTGTCATATTACGATATCCAAAATCTAAGACCATATCTAGCCTCAAATATCGATATATTGCCCAGCCCTATTAAAACTCATCCGTGTAAACATAAAGTTCATCTCTCAAACATTTACTATTTTCATATTAGAACCTGCTGAAACTCATTTCTGCAGCAAGTACACACTTGCCCTGCTTTTGTTTGTTTACATCACTTGTACTAAGATATTGTTACTTAACTTCGACATTAGCTCCCTTACCCTGCTACTAATATGTAACTTGATGTAATTCTGTGGTTTGTTTAACCTTGGGGTCCTGGACGATGTTCCTCCAGTGATGGCAGACGAGGCTGACACTGCGGTAGAGGTCCTGGGCCGGGACCAGGCACAGAATCTGCCTCAGCACCTCCTCTGGAAGGTCGTCCATGCAGCCCTGAGGCTGCAGCAGAACTCTGCTGCTGCCCAGCAGCCCATAGTGGGCGTCAGGGAGGGCCTCCACCTCCTCTTCCTCCTCCTCCACGGGAATGTCAGCGCCACATCGGTCAAATCCATCCTCATCCCCAAACATCTCTGCTGTCATTCCCTCCAGATAATCCACCACTTCCTCCTTCCTCGTCTCAGGCTGTGGCAACATCTCGGCAGCCAACAGGCTGAAATCGTCAACCTCGTCTTCAGGTTCTGCCGCAAATGAGGAAGCTAAAAGGCTGACATCGTCATCCTCGTCTTCCTCTTCTTCAGGAAAGAGCTCTGCATTGAGTCTGTTTGTGCCTGTGGACGAGCAGGGCTGGGGAGATTTGTGCGGACTAGAACTAAGGACTCCTGTCACGGGAAAAAAGTTGTTGATGCCCTTCGGTTGTCCGGCACGACTTCCTGAGGCAGATGCTGATGGTATAAGAAGTGACAAAAAAAGAACAAAGATGCAATGTCAGACAAAGATTTTATTTTATGACTTCCTACATAAAATGGATTAGTCAGGATTTTTACTGAACAACATAACCATACACTCTCATGTCTTTAAATGTTACTTTGAGTAGACTCAGATTTAGGCCTGTAACAATAATTACATAATTGTCTAATCAAATATTGTTATTACGTAATCACGGTTGCTTTGTTTGATTAGCTAGGGTCCTAAGGGGTATGCTTGTTGAAAAAAATAAATATATATTTTATAGTTTGACTGAAGTAGACAAATATATTGTTAATCGCAATAGTTTTTGAGACAATTCCTTGCACAGCGACATTTGGAATAGTTACAGCTCTACTCAGATTTGTCAAAAGGTTTTTAGCAGATTACCACACTTCCGTCGCTTGGTGGGTGTCCTGGGGTAAAGCCTCCGGGTGGGGTCACGGTTACCGTGTCCCTGGTTGACAGTGTGGGGCTGGGTGAGGGCACCAGTGCCCTCTGCACTTTGTCCCAGTTCATCACACTCCTCTGCATTCAGGTGTCGCCTTTTGGCCTTTCCTAGAAAACCACAAATCATTCAGTCATGTCAGCACAACACAGGATCACTTTATTTGGTCATTATTCTCACCTGACAGCAGCCTACACTGGTTATAAACATTCTTAAGCAACCTTTTAAGAAGAAATCTCTGGTAGAGCGTGCATGTTCATGTACTGAGGCTCAGCACTTGCCTCAGCGGCACAGGGTTTGAATCCGACCGGGTGGCCCCTTGCTGCATGTCTTCCCCCTCTCTCTCAACTTTCCCATCTACAACTGCCCTATCCATTAAAAAGGCCTATTTATAGTCCAAATGTGGTGCCAAATGCTTTTGCACCCTGAAAAGAAGAGTTATGAAGGAAAACAACGAATGTATGCTTTTATTAAAATTGGTGAGTCCAAAGTTTGGAGTTAACGTCATGTCCGCTAACTTTACACGTAACGTTATTTAATTAAAATGCCAATGGTCTCGGGCTTTATTAAACACCAATTATATTACGTAACGTTAGAGTGAAAATGTAACGTTAGCCATTTTAACGGTGTTAACACACGCAGCAGCAGTTATGTTTAGCTAGCTAGCTAACTCGCCTCAAGTTCTAACTTACCTTTAACAGCCATCTCCATCTTCGTGTCCAGCACATCCGTCTTTTAGTCACAAATCTACGTAATTTAGGATTCAGAATTTGGTGTGCTTAAGGCCAAATTCGTCGTGTCTTGCACAAAAATACAGAAGGGGTAACGTTAGCGTTAACTAAATCTTGGTAAACACCGAGTTTTGCTAGCTTATTTATACTTCTAACATTACTTATCACCTAAGTTTGTAACCACCAACCTGTTCAGAAATTCAAAAGACCCGCCCTGGCAACATTTATTATTTTATTATTGTATTTGTTTTAGTATTTGACGCTTAAAAGAATGCTTCGAAGTTAGCTAGCAAAAATTTAAGCAGAGGTTTTCAACTGTTTATGTTGAAAGAAGCCACGTGATTGGCCAACTCTTCTTCTTCGTTTAAGTTATTGGTGGTTCAAAACAATAGTAGGCCGCCACCTACTGGACTAAATGTGGGGCAGAAAACGATAGTAAGAAGTTCATTGAAAAATAACAACAAAAAATAGCTAATCAAGTATTACATGTTTAATATCTGAAAGGGTATACAATAAAAATGTGTATTTAAATGTGTTAATTATTTTATAATTAAAAACTTGTATTAAAGGGAAAGGTACAGTAATCAAAACATATATACAGGGCTTTATTATTGTGGGTGAGTCCTCCATTTAAAAAAAAAAAGAAAAGAAAAAATCACTAACACAACAGAGCATTATCACATACACAGCTGTTTGAAGGACCTCATGTCATATGCATTAGACAACATAATGAACATAGCATGTGAACATTAGCCCAGGAATATACACGTAAAAAAAAAAATACTTGTTGACATGTAAGAACAAAAGTAGTATCACATGTATTCATTGGTCAGTAATTTGTGGTTGCTAGGGTAAGTACAGCATCAATGTCCAGCTAACTGTACCATAATGAGGTTGGAGGCACAGCATGGATGACTTCCTATGAATTAGTTAATGCCTCTATCATGACAGTATCTCTGTTGTACATTACAGGGGAGTTACACAGGGCAATCCCCCCCATATTGTTAACACTGTTGTTAGTAGCCCAACCAAATACTATATGTATCTATTATCACAATGCATGGGTTATCTAAGTGAAAAAGTTGAACACAAAAAACAAAATGAAACAATTGCATCGTACTTCAGCAAGAGATGCAACAGAGCAACAGGAAAAGTGTTTGGAGGTGGATTTTTTTTCCGCCGTTAGGAATGTTTTACGATCACTAAATAAAAATGACAACAAATTGCATCTCATTAAACTACACGTAATCTCATAAAAACCTGGAAAATACTATTTGTCAAGTACGGCATTCCGAGACTAAAAGGCTGAAACTACTCTGTGTTAAGTGTGCAAACAATTAACAATTGACCACCAGAGTGTGTTTCAGGCCTTCGTACTGAGAACAAAAAGTAGTCCAGTGCATGTAGTGCAAACAGGGCTCCTTCATAGGTTCACTTTCTAAATCCAAGGCTTTTTTTTTTCTCCAAGACTTTGATTTCATAATTTGACGTTTGTGTTCAGTATGATTAACACACAAAGTTGTATTGTGTCTTCTAACTTTCATATTATTCCATGTATGGCCATTATACTTTATAGAAACTAAAATTGAAATATGAGGTTACATGGTGGCTAAAACCCACAATGCAACAACACATTTTCATACAAATTCTTGTTACAAATTTGGAAGTCCTCCATGTCCTTTTTAATACAGATTTTCCAGTCCTGTGTAGGAGCCCTATGTAACATAAAAGACTATTTCTTCTTCTCTCGTTCTCATCTTGAACGTTTTCCTTCACTGCTTCAGGACGGGCAGCTCCCTCGGCTTAAAGAAGGCCTGGACCATCCCCATGGCAAAGATGTACACTTTAGCATCCACAATGATCTTTTCTTTCTTCATCAGATCTGCCGTAAAAAAAAACAAGAAAAGTATTAGTTAGTGTGTTTGTTTGTGTTGGTCTGGACTCCGAATGCTCCTATTGCTCGCACGATAACACCACTGTGGAAAAAGTTGAAGCCTCACCATCTATTTTCTTCTGGAATTCGTCAAGTGGTAAAAGAATGACTTCAACAAATTCTGCAAAGAGAGGATAAAGGCTTTTGTGATGATTTGCTGTATGGGAGAAAAGGATTCTTTCTGATATAATAAAAAGGGAAATAACTCACCTCCATCACCTGTGGAAGAACAAAACAGAACAAGATTATTCAACATGTTTTTTTATGTTACAGACAAACTACTTGTTATCTGTAAAGTTTGGGTTAGTGCTCGAATATTCTAAGTCTTCTTAAGTACGAGACAGTTGATGATGGCGACATGTTCTCTTAAAATCACTCAGACTTTTCTGCATGAGGCCAGAAGTGAAAGTGATTGAAGGAATGGATTCGCCACAGAGTAATTGATTGAATGACTGAGCAAAAATGGATTACTAAGTGTAGAAAAGAGGTATGAGAACTAGGGTATTGATTAGATGAGCGAGTAGGGGTAAATGAATAAAATCCTGTGTTCTCACCGAGCTCTTGTTTTGGGTTGATGTTCTCCCCTTCATCTCCGTTGATGTTGACCATGATGATCTGGGTGGTGCAGTTAGACAGACCGGGGTCCAGACAGGTCACTGCGAACAAAACAATAACATTACTACTTGCATTGTATGTTCCTAAAATAAAAAAAGAGTATGGAACTTCTTTTTAATTTGCTCCGCTGCGCTGAGCCCTGAACTTCTCCAACACATGCTCAGGAGATAAGATAAGGCCAAGAGAGGCAGCTTACGCAATCACGTGTTCAGTGTACAGTCAGCAAGTCTTTGTTTGAAGATACCTGGAGTGACTCCAACTACCTCCCCTTTGTAGCCGGTTTCTTCTTTTAGCTCCCTCAGTGCAGCAGCCTCTGCAGTTTCCCCCTCGTCAATCAACCCTGAGCACAGCAAAAACAACAATATTCAGAAAGTTGTCAGAAGTGTCAGAAAGCGTCAATAGTTACCAAAAGTCCCAACAGCCAAGAATGAACGACGTAAAAATGTTTTGAAGGCTAAGAAACAAAACTAACATGACATTAAAAGTTGTGAATATGCCGGACTTCTCAATAATTCTTTTCAAGGTCTATTTTGTTGAAAAATTCAGGACCAAAATTGGTG
The DNA here is from genome assembly GCF_004354835.1 of Perca flavescens. Lineage (NCBI taxonomy): Eukaryota > Metazoa > Chordata > Actinopteri > Perciformes > Percidae > Perca > Perca flavescens. The sequence goes on along the minus strand of NC_041353.1, from coordinate 19,754,621 downwards.
AGTTGTGGGGTATGACAATGTCTACAGAGAGTGTTTGAGGAATCCGTAGAGCACGTCTGACTGACCTGCAGGAAACTCCAGAGTGTGGCATCCCAAAGGAGGACGAAACTGCTTCACCATCACTACGCAGTCTTTATGGAGGGTCCGCTTCAGCAGGGCGATAATACCGACGCCTGCAGGGAAAAGGGTGTTACAGCCTGCACAATTTCAATTTCCGGCCCATTCTGTCAACGCAAGCTCGACTGAGCAGCTAAAAGTGGGGAAACGGAAATGCTCACCGTCTGTTTCTGTGTTGGTTTGCCTCGTCGTCCTTTTCACGGTCTCCCAGGTTCTGGCGGTTGAAAACAGGAGGTGAAACTAATATGCAGGAAACGGGTATGATTGTGAAGTTGTCAGTCAAAGACTAGGGCTGGGTATCGTTAAAAGTTTAAGATACCGGTACCCTTCCATACCGGTTCCTAAACGATCCTTTTTTGGATACCAATTTTATGAAACAAAAAGAAATTACAACATTATGGCACAAATCTTTCTATTTATTTTACAGCTCCTACAACGTGAGACTACCTCTGTGTGTAACTTAGAATTTTTCCTACCTGCCTCTATGACGTGTGACGTTAGAAAGCCAATCACAAACATTATTAAATCTTGGTCAGCGTGCTGATTGGCTCACTGACGCTGATGAGATTTACTCCTTAGGTATTGAAATTGGATACTGAATAGGGTTGCATGATATTGACAAAATGTGATATTGCAATATTCATTATGAATCAATATTAAGTTTGATATTTCTTTATCGAAAAACAAGTATTGCATAGTTATCGCGACACTTTCGATATAACATTGCGCAACGTGATATTGCGATAACGATATCAAGTCGATATATCATGCACCCCTAGTGTTTAATGGCACGGCATTTTTCGATCCTCCATACTTTAGAGGCAATTCAGTCGGTGCCTAAAAAGTATTAAATTCGGTACCCAGACCTATCAAAGACAGAACAGTACCTGGTCTTTCCAGCTTGGTCCACGTATGTAGTGTTCTCCAGCTTCAGCCACTTTCCTGCTGCCATGAGCTGCAACACGGAGAGTGAACACACCGAGATAAGTTGATCTGAATAGCACCAAACGCCACACGCTGCTCAGTTATCCCAATACTTAGAATACAGCTTCACAGCTCAGTAAAGACACAAACATTACAGAAACTATCTTAGAGAGAAGCATGAATGTGGTTACTAAAAGGATATTTTCTGCAAAAAGGATAGCAAGAAGAAATAAAAAAAAATCAAACACAAACATTTATGTGATCATCTTAAATGATAAATATAAGGGCCATTTTGGTTTATTTGTGTAATTGTGAAATGTCTAACTTGAGTGCTTTTAAACAAACAGTCTGTGGTATGCACACACAGCGAGGTGCAGACCAGTTTGAGCTTCGATGCAAATCCATCAAACTCAATAGATTCGTCAGAGTGGTGTATGTCGGATGTTTTGTTGAATTTTTAGGATACTCAAGTCTCCATGAATAATACCTATGTTTTGTCAAATTAGGTCAAAAGAATATAGAATTTGCTACTCAGGGGTCTTCAAAGTTTTTTAGGCCAAGGACCGCTTAGCTAAAAGAGAGACTGAGCAGGGACCCCCTACTACATACATTGTATCAGAGCCGGCCTGAAGCATAAGAAAACTAAGCGGCTGCTTAGGGCCCCGTGGCTACCAGAGGGCCCCCAACAGCGCTTGAAATGTCTCACAATTGAGCTTATAACAGAGCCGGTCTATTTAGAGATCAAGTGTTGCTGCTAATTGGTCACACATTGGTCTTTAAATGCTTATTTGCAAATTATGAGTGCTTAAACTAATATTTACAATACACAAGTTGGTTTAGTGCCAAGTGCAGTGGCAAAACGTTACAATGTGGAGACTCTCCAAACCAAATCCTGCTTAGGGCCCCCATAAGTCTAGGGCCGGCCCTGCATTGTATATAGCATATTTAAACTGATATTCATAGTATTTATACATCAAGTTTCAATGTCTTACATATAGTAAGGCTATCATCCTTCAATATTGTGTAAATTAAATGTTCTGTCATCGAGTTTTGTCGGGAAAATCCCTTTTAAAACAATCAAAAACAGACGTAATGTTACCTCTTCTTTCACTATGTGTGGAGCACAAGTCACTTTGGGTTCTTCGGAGTTGCTCATTTTCAACTTGTGGCCAACTGAAAATGGACGTAAAGTCAAGTCAAAAGCTTTCATTCACAACTGTATACGGTTCACTACGAGTATTTAACGTTAGCTGAAAAACAAACAGAGTTAGAACCACCATTTCAATGCTGACGAAACGTTTTGAGTTAACGTTACTCAATTAGCTGCTAAAGCCAGGCAAGGCTAACCAAATTTAACTCCCCGCGTTCCTTTTCCACTTTTAGCTTTTTGTTTTATTCGTTATTTGTTTATTTAACTCTAGATAGCTGCTTTACACTTAGCAATGCTTCCGGGGTTAGGAGCTCGTGCATTTTAAATTTTAAACAAGCATCTTCTACAATGAACAAACTAAACTTAACTCACGTGAAAACCGCAGCAGTAGTAGTAGTAGAGAATAGATGTGAAAAAAACAGTGAGGAGTCACTCTGTCGCCACTTCCGGGTATCGCAAACGTCACCGGAGTTTAGCCTTCAGTGGGGGTAGACTATTTACTTAACGTTAGCTAACAACTAACATTGACTTAACACAAAAAAACCATTGTGTCATTTCTACATGTCTAACGTAGAAATTCAATAAAATAAAAACACGGGGATAATGCAAGATACCATACTCTTATAAATATGGTAAGTTGGCAGCAAAAAAAGTTGACCAATATACAACGATACTGGCTCCTGTATTATTACCGTATGCTTATTTATTAGGTTAGCTATATTAAAGTTATCACATTTGAAAATATTGTCACATGTCAAAATATATTGACTTTACGGCTGTAAATGTTTTAAGGTGTTGAGTAAGTTATCAATTCAATAAACGATCTATGTCGCAGGTCAGCGGTTGTTTTCGACCATGCCCACTTGTGCATCTCAAAAAGGCTTCCCCCTCTGTAAACACAAATGTATTACACAATTCTAGCAATAAAGCTTTGACTGTTTCCCAGTGTGATTTTAATAGATTCAAATGAATCCATAACAGTGCAAATAGAGAGCACCATTGCCTCGAAATTTCAATGCGTCGAATGAAAATGAGGCCGCGACATTTTCACAAATATTTAATGGGGTTCGGAAGATATTTACTGATGGACTCCTTTCCTTTACAGGATATTGCAGCATGAAGAAGGAGCAAGTTGTCAACTGTCAGTTTTCGGTTTGGTATCCGATATTCAAGAAACATTCGATTAAAAGGTAGACAGCTGATGAGTTGTACAGAAATACCAAAGACATATTTTCAATGTTGTTGGTGTAAAGAATAGTCAATTTAGCCAACAGCTAACGTTAGCTACCGGACAGAAGCAGATTACAGCTAGCTCTCTTTAGGCTATATTTATCGTGTGTATTACTGCATAATTGTGTTTTAATCCCTTTTTCAGAGCAGCTTCCCTAAACCACCTTCTTCCACGCCTCTGTCTGTTTGTTGTCTATTACGTATTCTATGAATTACATACATTTATATGTGGTATTATTATTCTTTATTCCAGTGTGATTCTCCCACTGCCTCAGAATGTAATAGACTATTTACTGGATGATGGCACACTGGTAGTCTCTGGGAGGTATGAGGCCACTGACACACACAAATACACAAATTCGATAAAAAGTTGTCTTTGTTTGAATAAATGTGAAAATATAATGCCAAAATTCGGCTCGATCTTAAGGTGCTATTCCTCCTTTGAATGGCACCTGCTGTGTTTGAGAAGCATCCATGTAAAGATGCTGTGGGGTTGTTTTTATCAGACACGTGATGTTACAGGTTGCCTCTGTTGTTATGGTCACGGCAGTTCCCTTCAAACCACACGTTTTCTCCATCTAAAATGTGTATGGTGGAAGTTGTAGCCTATTCAGATCCTTTACTTAATTAAAAGTACTCATACCACACTGTGAAATTACTCTTTTACAAGTAAAAGTCTTGCATTGGAAATGTTACTTAATTAAAAGTATGCAAGTATCATCAGGAAAATGTACTTAAAGTTTTAAAGGTAAAAGTACAAAATGTAGAATAATCCAAACATTTTAGAAACCGGACAGGATCAAAACAGTTTTGTCAATCCACTAAGTGTTTAATCGTCTAATCATTTCAGCTGGACTTGTAGGCCAATATATTGTTGGGTAGTTTCATTTATAATAAAACCTTGTATTTTATAAACTGCATGTGTTTTGTGTGCAAAAGTCTTAATTTGTAAATAAACTAAAGCTGACAGGTGAATGTAGATGAGTAAAAAGGTACCATATTTCCCCCTGAAATGTAGTGGAGTAGAGGTGGAAGGTGGCTTGAAAAGAAAGGACTCAAGTAAAGTACAAGTACCTTAAATTTGTACTTAAGTACAGTACTTGAGTAAATGTACTTAGCTACATTCCACCACTGGTATGTGCATTATGATGCTCGGATTAGTTTTGTGCCCGGAGCACTCATCTGTTGTTTCTCTTCCCTTCAGTGACCATAACACACAGCAGTCACACGCTAACAACAGTGACTCGGACGCAGAGGAAGACATTCAGGTACGGGAACAGAGACTAAGGTTCTTTTTTACATGGGATGTTTTCTTTCTTATTTTTGCCTCCTTGCTTGGAAAGGAAATTAGTCCTTGTTTTCCTAATTCACAGTCTTAAAATAGTTCACATTTTTGCAGAAAAGCATCAGACCTCTGCTATAATTTGTCACCTTTTTTTTTAACCTAATCAAGTTATTTGGGACTGATTGTTAAATTTGTTAAAAGGCCAATGTCTGGAACAACACTTACACCATCACCGGGCACTGAAACAAGACTCCTGAAATGTTTTTTTTGCCTAAGCAGCTTTATGCTGACCTACCACAGCTACTGAAAAGTAGGGGAAACTCTGCGATATAGTACACTTTTAAATTGGAGATTTAATTTATAATGACACATTAGAGAATACATGCAAAATGTTTTGTAGTCTGTTTTCAGGGACCAATGTCTTCATGTCTTAATTCTCTGTCTTATAAGTCAACAACTAGAACTGTGTTCAATCCAGTTTCTTGTTCTCTACTTCCCTCTAGTGGTCAGATGATGAGACAACCACCACTGTTACTGTAAGTACATAGTGTATTATATTATTATGAGACAAGCTTTTTTAATGTCTGAAACCTGCATTTACACAAGCTTAAAGTATTCCTCTGCACTGACCCCATCCCCTAATCCCCAAATTGGTCTAGTCGGAACACAAGAAAAAAAAGAGTTCTAGGAACTTCAAAAATCCCTCCAGTCGATAAGCAGCTTATGTCAAACCAAACTTTAGGAATCTTTTTTTTTTTCTCAAACATGTGGTTTTAGTTTTCTTTACAACAAAGGCAAGTACAGCAACAACAAAAAAAGAAACACAAGCAGTCAGCATGCACGAAGGGAACAGTCGTACATAGCACATCCACCCTCCCACCCCCCTCCCCACAGCAAAAGGAACGCAAAAGTTATGTTAAATTAATATAAAATCGGGATGAAAATAGTATAGAAGTATGTAAATGTATGACAAATTCTGCATCCATATACACATACACTAGAATACTAAAATTATATATATGCACATGAGCAAGGATTTACACAATAATGAATAAACCTAAAATATGAAATATGAACAGATCTATACAAAAATATATATATTATATAAAAGAGAAAAAAGAAAAAAAAGGGGGGATGCAGCCACAGTCACAATCAAATCAGTTCATCACTTCGTATACTTTCATTTTCCTGGAAATTATAAAAAACTCTCCAAATACTCCAAAACCTATCAATCTTGTTTTTTGTGAAATAACTTATCTTTTCCAGGGCCAGATAGAAAGTCACTCCGTTTAACCATTCAGAAACGCCACAGACAGTTGGTTTTTTCCATGACCTAGCAATGCACCTTTTAGCCTCCAAAAGGCACATACTAATTAAAGGTTTTTCATCATTAGTTATCACAAAATTGACAGCGTAAATATTTAGGATACATAACTTAGGATCGGTGGGACTCACCTTGCTAATAATACGACCAATAACGGTCAGTACCTTTTTCCAGAAGTGTACCACCTGCTGACAGCTCCACATACAATGAAACAGTGACCCCCTCTGATCGCTACACTTAATGCACCTGTCGGGAATATTTGGGTTAAAGCGGTGTAGCTTTATAGGAGTAATGTACTGTCTACTCAACCATTTATATTGCAATAGTATAGAATATGTGTTGACTGACTGAGTTTTTACCAAAGAGCAGGCTTCTGACCATTCTTCCTCTGATACATTTTCATTTAAATCCATATGCCAGGCCCGTAATATATCATTTGAAGACTCATTAGATCCACTAACAAACAACTTTAGGAATCTTGGTGTTACATTTGATCTTCAGTTGAAATTCTGAACACCATGGCAATAAATTGGTCCAAACCTGTTTCTTCTTTCAACTGAGAAACATAAAAAAAATAAAAAATCAGACCATTATTATTCAGGCCATCATTTCTTTCCCATCTTCAGCAATGCCCTTTTCACTTGCCTTAGTCAAACTGCCCTGGGCATGTCTTTAGCTTGTACAAAATGCAGCAGCGATGCTTTTAACTAATCACTCCTATTTTAGCATCGCTGCTTTGACTGCCAGTAAAGTTCAGGATTTATTTTTAAGATTCTTTTAATCACTTATAAAGCCACTGCATGGCATAGCTCCTGCCTTTATTTCAGAGCTACTAAACCTTTACACCACTGAGCAGCCACTCACAGTCATCCAACCAAAACCTGTTGGCTATACCGCGTGCTAAACGTAAAACTAAAGTCGACTGCTCTTTTGCCGTCCTATCCCCCAGACTAGAACAATCTCCCCCCTCCCATTAGATCAGCTGAGTCGGTACACTGTTTAAAAAGCATCTAAAAATCCACCAATCCTTTAAGTGGGTGATTCTATTTTTTAAGTGTTGATCTGCACGGTGACTGGTTGCTGAATGCTTTCTGTTCCCAGTTGTCTGTATGCATGTATTTTCGGAATATTTTTCGCTTAGTATTTGTTTTCTTTTTCTCTAGTGATGTTGATGTGAAGCACTTTGTAACCTGTGTTCAACGAGCTAAATGTGTATCACCCCGTGCATATAATTTAATAATGCGGTAATTATGATGACCATGTGATGTGACGTGACTTTGTGTGTGCTAGGCTCCTGAGTTCCCAGAATTCACCTCTAAAGTCCAGGAGGCCATAAACGCCCTGGGTGGGCGCGTCTTTCCCAAATTGAACTGGAGTGCTCCACGGGTAAAATACAGCACTCAGCTGCTCTTAGTGAAATGAAAAACTGTGTTTGCCTGCTTCATTTTAAGTTATCAGAGTGGTGAATTCATTAGAAAAAGTGTGCCAACATGACTTCTTTTTATTTAGCATAACCAAATTATTTTTTTGGCTAAAGGCCCTGTACATTTTAGGGTATTGAAGATAAGAATAGCTTTTTGCACCACTGCCAGCCTTAAGGATTGATGCATAACGTAAGTGTGTGTGTGTGTGTGTGTGTGTGTGTGTGTGTGTGTGTGTGTGTGTGTGTGTGTGTGTGTGTGTGTGTGTGTGTGTGTGTGTGTGTGTGTGTGTGTGTGTGTCCCTCCCAGGATGCTAACTGGATTGCACTGAACAGCTCCCTGCAGTGTGACAGCCTTAGCGATATATTTCTGCTCTTCAAAAGTTCAGACTTCATCACCCACGACCTCGCGCAGCCGTAAGCCTCGCCATGCAACAACATCAACACACACACACATATTTTGCATTTAGATGACAACCAATATCAGAAAATAACCAGGTTTGGTGTGCACAGGCTGATTGCAGTGATTCTGCAGTAAAACACAAGTGGCAGAAGTGGGAGAAATTGCTGTGATGTAGATGTTTACCTCTCGCTTCTCCGCTCTGCATGACAAGCAGTTAGTGCAGCGAGGTGTGTGTGTGTGTGTGTGTGTGTGTCTGTGTGTCTGTGTGTCTGTGTCTGTGTGTGTGCAATGTGATATATGCTTGTTTTTTTTGGACTCTGTTAAAAAAAACTTCAGCAACCAAGGTGTTTGTAGTGTGACTTATCCAATTATTGTAAAAACTAAAATAGAAATTCAAAACACCAACCACTTGTGATGCATTGGTGTTCATATTTAACAGTTGTAACCTTCATTCATTTCTTGGCACAGATTCCTTGCGTGTAGTGACCAGGACTCCCCAGATCCAGTCATAAACTATGAGGTATTTTTAAGCTTTTTTTTTTTGTCATTAGCTTGTTTTTATTACGAGTTTTAGTGTCTCATCATGCAGATGGAGAGTTCTATTTGCACTTAAGAAAATTATGTTTTATAATAGGGCTGCAACTAATGAGTATTATGTCGATTAATCTGTCAATTGTTTTCTCGATTAATTGATTAGATTAGTTGTTTTGTCTATAAAATGTCAGAAAATGGTGAAAAATGTCCATCAGTGTTTTCTAAAGCCCAAGATGTTGTATCTCAAAGATATTCAGTTTACTGTCACAAAGGAGTGAATAAACCAGAACATATTCACATTTAAGAAGCTGGAATCACAGAGTTTTTTTCCATTAAGAATAAAAATGACTCAAACCGATTAAAGGTGCTGTAGATAGGATTGCGAAGATTCAGGACTTAGCCGAAACATTTGAACATTGACACATTCTCAGTCCCTCCCCCCCCCTTTCCGCTAAAGCTGAAAACTGTCTCCTAAGCCCCTCCCCCCACAAGGAAGAATGAATGCTTGTGCATGAGCAGTGATTGACATGCAGTTAGACACCCCCACCCCTTGCCCTGATTGGTGCATCTGAACAGGGAGCGGTGGATTTTTGCAAATCGCACTACAAGCTGTAGGTGGTGTCAGAGGAGCTGGATTTTTTTTTTTTAAATGACCTGCTTCATGTAGTTCTACTGGAACATATAAGGCTTACCTACTGCACCTTTTAATCGATTATTGAAATAGTTGGCGATTCATTTAATAGTTAACAAAACATTTTTTCCCCTTTGCAGCTCTATTTTATACTTTTTTTTTGTCATTTAAAGTGTGTGTGTGTCACACCTATGTATTTTATCAGCGGTGTTGTCCTCTGTCCTCAGCTGGTCCTGAGAAAGTGGAGCGAGTTGATTCCCGGCGGAGAGTTTCGCTGCTTCGTCAAAGAAAACAAACTGATCGGTAAAAAACCCTCAGCTCACCTGTCTTCATTTGGGCTTTCCCCCCCAAACATTTTGGAAGAATACATACATATACATATTACATTTAAAGATAGTAGTTGTTGTTAATCAATGTTGGAACGGAACTAAGTACATTAACTCAAGTACTGTAACATTTTGAGGTACTTGAAATGTTTTTATGCTACTCCGCTGCATGTCCGAAGGCAATATTTGACTTTTTACTCCACTACATTTATTTGATAAGATTTCTAGTTGCTTTGCTGATTCGCTGGCCCTGCTATTCTCTTAAAGAGATCGATGCACACACCCGCGTACAAGTATAAACTTCAGGCTACTTACGTAGGCTACGGTGAAAGCTCTGCTTGGAGCCTCTGCTGTACCATAAATCAGCCTTAAGCCATAAACAACCAAAAGGCCGTAAAGTAAACTGTTGCAAACTTCGGTAAAACCCCCAATTGAGATGCATATTCCCAATGCGCTGTATAAATGTCCAAAGCAGGCCTCTAAAACCTGAATAATACCAACATATCCCACGTCTTCTTTCAAAAAATGCTATATTCAGAAACGGGCCTTATTCTGAATATCCCAACGGAATTTGCAGTTTACATGACCCGTATCAAATTTGGAATATTGTCATATTCGGGAATATAATAATATATAATCGTGGAATATTAGTGTGCACGTAAACTTACCTGTTGTGAGCCACCAGGAATAGCAGGGAAACATGAAAGAGGGCGCTGCTTTTACACGTACTGAGCCGAACGTGTCTGAAATGGGAATTAGTTAGAAAAGAAACCTCTATTAGAACTGTGATATAATGATGTTTGAGCTGTACTTTACCTCAGCAGGCTAATTTAGAAACAATTATAAAATTCAATTTGAGCTCCACTAATGATGTATCCGTCTTTTTTTTTTTTCCAGCGATCTCCCAGAGAGACTACACTCAGTATTACCAGCACGTCTGGAAGCAGGAGGAGCAGATCTGTCACGCCATTCAGGCATTCTTCAGCCAGCACATCCAGTACAACTTCCTGGACGAAGACTGTGAGCATCGGCATCCTTGTTTACTTTTTTTTTCTTAGGCCTCCCTCACGCTGGCTGCGTGGCGTGAGCGTGTCAGCTGTGTGGTGTGCTAGCAAGAGGACCAACGCCTATTTTTCACACGACACGCAAGCGCGTTGGAAGCATTTCCAGGCAAAATAGAATACGAAAAGATGTGAATATGTCATTTTGACACAAATACATATTAATAAATGACATTTTGATGTTTGAAAGCCCCTAGGTTTTGACATAAATGCAGATATAAATGTAATTTAAAAAAATCGATTTTCTAATATTGCACCTGTCAATACAGAACGAAATATTCTGTGGCCTATTTTGCCGTCAATACTGCCGACGTTGTCTTTGCTGTAATCAAATCAGTATATATTTATGTTTATTTCATTTTATGGGAAACATACATGTGTACAAACAATGCTAGCAGCAGCAGCGCCGCTTCAGACATAGAAAAACATAGAAAAATCCACGCAACAGAAACGCCACGCTCACGCCACACAGCCAGTGTGCAGGAGGCCTAACTGTCTGTGGAAAGTTTCACATCTCCTTCAGCTCTCCACTGACAGAAACCAATTTTTCTGTTTCTTTATTCTTTTTTTTAAGTGGTTAAATATTCACGGTTGTTGTATTGGGACAGGAAAAATGCAGGGAAACACTGTGGAAACACAAAAGTGTCTTTTTATTACTTGTGATTTTTAAAATGTATTTCAAGTTTCTTAAATGTTTAACTTTGTCTTTGTTAAACTAGCAGCTATAGTAGATAGTGAGTGCATATGTAGTTGTTTAAACTGTTTTTGTTTTCTCTGTTTGGCAGTTGTGTTTGATGTCTACAGAGATAGCCAGGTAAGCGCACTGATGCATTTTGATATTGTCCTTTATTTTTTGTTGTTTTTGTTGTGCAAAGTGAGTTAACACGTGTGTGTGTGTGTGTGTGTGTGTGTGTGTGTGTGTGTGTGTGTGTGTGTGTGTGTGTGTGTGTGTTTTTTTGCAGGGGAGGGTGTGGCTGATAGACGTGAACCCGTTCGGAGAGGTGACAGACTCGCTGCTGTTCAGCTGGGAGGAGCTGACGGGTGGGGGGGAAATCGCCCAGCAGCAGGTCAGCCAGTTTTAATTAAAAAAAAAAAAAAATTATTTTAAAGGTGCACTATGAGTTCCTGCGTGACGTCACTTCTGTTGACGTTCCAAGTAAATACCAAACAAAACAGAGCAAGCGCGCCCCTCCCCCCCATGTTTCCGTAACTGTCGTGACTAACTGACTAACTGTCACTAACCCCCTCTCCCAACCATCTTGTCAGTGATTGGCTGGAGTGGTTTGTTGTATTTTGGTGCACAGCCTGTGCCCCTAGTGTTTGGTGACGTTTACGACCCCTGTGTTGTCTCCCGAGACCGGGCTTTTTCACAGTGTACTCAGGGGGGGGCGTGCAGCTAGCGGATCAAGGAGAGATACCTATACGATTTGAGACAAAAATGAAATCGCGCTGAAACCATGCTGGAACTCATAGTGCACCTTTAATAGTTTGGAGGGTGGAAAAAAGGCGTAGAATAGAGACAAAGTGTTTGACCGATGAATTCACCTCGATGTAGCAATGCTGAACTAGAGCCCCGCTGAAATCCGTCAAAACTGAAAACAGTTTAACTATGTGGTTTCCGGGGCAACCGCTAGCTCACCCAGTAGAGTGTGCGCCCCTTTTGCTGCACGTCGTCCCCCGTCTCTCTCTCGCTCCCCTTTCCTGTCTTCAAGCTGTCCTGTCAATAAAGGCCATAAAAGTCCGCCACCCAAAAAAAACGTACAAAACAATCAATAAAAAAACTAAGTGTTTTTCACCCGTATGTGCAGGAAGGCCCGGCGTTTCGCTGCACCACCAGCGAGGTGACGGTGCAGCCCAGTCCCTGTCTGAGCTACAGAATCCCGCGGGACTTTGTCGACCTCTCCACCGGAGAAGACGCCTACAAACTCATCGACTTCCTCAAACTGGTAAGATGTTGTTTCAAAAGCTTTGTTATATGAGTATTTAGCTAGCAGATACAGGGTTGTTGCTCTACAAAACCACAGAATGCGGGTGGGGGGGGGGTGTTATTTTCAAAAATAACATTGTGCACAGCTGTCAGTTTTTAGAAAAGTGTTCGTTTACATGTACCCGTGTATATATGCCGTCAATAGCATGCCAAACCTGTAGGTGGCAGTGTAACGCGAAGCTCAAGCTCATGTTAGCCAATCAGAATCCCGAAAATAGCAACAACCGCAACGAACCACGTCCTCTTTCCCTCTTTCGGCTGCCTAAACCTCCGTTTGTCTCAGTTTACATGCAAACGAAGATTTCAAAAATCTCCACTCTGGCCGGAGTTTTTAGAAAGACTCGGTTTCAGAGGCGAATTCTCCGTTTGCGTGTAAACGAAGGGCACAAACGAAGAGAAATGTCTCAGTTTGTAAAATAACCATGTACGTGTAAACAGGGTCTAAATGTTAGCACATCTCCACCCTAAGCAGAAAAACAGTCTGCTAAATTCTGCAGATTTTCATTCTGGATTACCACTGAAAGTGTAAACAGACAAGAAAATTCCCCCCAAAAAATTTTAACAAATCTGCAGATTCCATTTGAGTCTGCTCATTACTTCCCTCTTTATATAGTAGTGTTTTTTGCATTGTCAGTGGCAGGGTCCGCCATTCCCACTCTGCTTTCCTTTGAAACATATTTGCCTCGGTGCAAGCTACAGAGACCACAGGTTGCTCGTCTGTCCCCCCCACCCAAAGTATTTCTGACAGAGTAGCTAGTAAAATAGGGGGACGGATGCTTGAGACATAGACTAAATAATCTCCATTTGTGCAACAAATCTCCAATGTACAGCATCACAGCATTTATAGCTACTGCTGGTTTCCAATGCCCATCCCTAGAAGGGCTTTTAAACAGTCATAGAAAACAAACATGACACATTGCCACATTAAAATACATAAAGCACATAAACATACAAGACACGTCCATCTGTACCCCCTCAACCCGCCCATACGCCGTCCCGCCCCACCCCACCCCACCACACCCCATGCCAGCCCCCACCCCTAGACGTGACTACCGGTCTGATTATCAGTTTAACACGTCTTCAGTTTGATTTTAAAATGCTTACTGTTGTGTATTGCTTTTAGCTCAGTGGGCAGCTCATTCCATGCAGCTCACTTAATGTTGACATTGAACATAATCTGGAATTTTTCCGAATTTTCCAATAATTGACACCCTTGCAGAGAATGAATGAATTTACAAAATTGGGAACCAGGGTATAACTTGACGTTTTTGATCTCGTCTCCATGTTCTTCTCCTCTCTACAGAAGAAAAGCCAACAGGAAGATTCTGAGGAGGAGGAGGAGGAGGCGAACGCTTCCTTATCTGGAAGCTGAAGAGTAGCTGCTAGTGTCACCAGGCCTCCAGATCATGTTTTCTGCACAAAGTGACTCTTTACCTCTCTGTCCTGTTTGAGCTTCTTTTATTTTCCTCTTTTCAGCCTGTTTTTCTCTCACCCGATTGTAAACTGCACATGGTGTACCCGGAGTTTCCTAAATAGCTCTCTTGTGTTACGTCTTATTGAACATGTTGAATTAGCACTATCACGTTAATGTGTCTCTGACGATTCATTTTCTGTCGAGTTGTTGCTGTTGTTGTTTTGCCTCCGACACTGCAGAGCGCCGTCTTGCTGATGGGAATGGCTCGGTGAGACAGGAAAGGGAGGCCTCTGCAGTGTCAATTAGTCGTTTATGTCAGTTTGAGAGGGAATTATTCGTTTTTGAGAAAATTGTGTTACTGTAAGGGGATTTATTTACTAAAACTGTAAAGAATACCTGCTTTTATACTTAAAAATAGGTGAGTATAACAGTTTGTGTATCATTTTTTGCAGCCCTGTGTGTGTGTGTGTGTGTGCGTGTGTGCGCGTGTGTGTGCGTGTCACACACTTCTTTATTTAACACCAAAGACCGTTCATCACTGAGTCACCTTTAATTGGTTTTCCCAGAAATCCCTGCTCCTCCATCTCTCCCTGCCAATTTCCCCTGAGCAGTTTTGACACACTCATTGCTCCAAGCCCCTCCAGGCACTCTTTTCGAGTCCTGTTTTTTTTCCCCCATCATGCATCGGTGTAGACTGTTACTCCCGAAACAAAAAACAACAACAAAAAAAACCCACCATTAGACTTGTCATGTATTGGCTTGGCTGTCAGTCCCTTGGGTGCTGTAAACTAGCACATTAGAAATTGATTGTGCTTTTACGCCACAGCTCTCATTACGCCGGGAGCTAAATGAGCTGTGCACGCACAACGCAGGGCAGTTAATTTTGTTTTTTGTTTTTTTTTCCCCACCGCTGGATTGATAGAGCAATTACAGGGAGATGGAAAGAGCTGGTATGATGAGAGTTAGAGCTCCCCGGGTGAAAGGCTGTGGACGGGAGGAAGCAGAGTACACATATTGTGGAGAACGTTGCACATTAATCATCATTTTAAAAATGAAATCTGGCTGTAAACAAAAGCCGCCAGACCTGGTGGAGGTGTCCCCGTCTGACCTGCGTGTATCTCAGTATACCGCGGTATCCGGACACAGGGTGAATACAAAGCTTAGCCCATGATGAACTCCAGTCTGCAGTTAGAGCTGGGCGATAAGGAAAAAATCAAATCTCACCATATTTTTGACCAAATACATGGATGTAGATATTGTAGGGTTGACTAATGGTGCTTTAACAAAATATTAACAAGAGATTTTTGATAATCACCGATAATGTGGATACAATGACTAAGTGGGTGATGGGAAATAATAGAACAGCTAGAACCGTCTGGAAAGTTCAGAAAGCAGTTGCTAGTTTATAAGGTACAATAATACACAGCAGTGCAGTAAATGTTCCTTCATGAAGGTAATAATGTTCATTTCTTGTTGAAACCATTTTAGAGAGGCTGTCCTTTGTGTTGAGTATTGAGTTATACTGATAGATGTTTCTAATAGGTGCACAACATATTAGAAATATCTTAGTACAATGCAGTACTATTAATTTTTTGCAGAGCTGTTTTATTCGACTGCATTGGTTTTAGATAGGTGTACTTAAAGGTCCAGTGTGTAACGTGTTTAGTTGTTCATTATCAAAATCTGTGTTGCCAGTTCACAAACTTGTCCTTTTTCATGAATATTTTACCACCACCATCACTTCCAAGTATTCCTTTTGGCTTGAAATGTTACATTTGCATTCGCATGAACTGGAATAGATGCTCTATATTCATGCGCCATCTTGTTAGCCGGTAAGGGACATACAGGACATACTGCTCCGCCTTTCGCGTTTTCAACTCACAGCTGCTGCTAATGGGTATCGTAGCTTCCCGGCCCCCCGGCAAGTTTGAAGAAGGAAACATGGAGGACCACACGTATTCAAACTCCAAATTTCAGGAACAGGAGTCTTCTTCGCCCAGAAAAAGAGAAAGGACATTGAAAAGATAAAGAGACCGGCTTTTTGAAGCGTGAAGGCTACCGTAGCTGTAATACGTAATTTGGACTGCGTGGTGCGAGGGAGTTGATTGCGATATTCGATCTCAACGCTAGATGGGAGAAATTCCTACACATTGGACCTTTTAAACCTTGGACCTGAATAAAATGGCAACTGAGTATTTTCATGTAACTAGAATCCAAGAATAGTTAGCTTGAACTAGAAAATGAAATAAAATCAGATAAATCAGAATTTTTTTTCAAATAACAATGAACATGGGGAGAAAAAAAAAAAAACTGATGCTGCCAAAGAAGGTATTATGAACATTATTGTAATACGTTAATATTTTTTAATAATAATAATAATAATTTTTATTAGGTTCATATTAAATTGAAATCAGGATTATTTAAAGGATAATTCCGGCGCAAAACGAACCTAGGGGTTATTAACAGATGTGTACCCACTCGATCGTTCTCTGGGACATGTTTTCATGCTAATCGAATGTGTTCGTAGCTTGAAAGAAGCTAGCGCGGACCGCTGATTAGCTTACAATGCTAGTATTCGGGGCAACAGGGAAAATAAAAACAAATCGCTATTTATACCACCAAAAAGGCTCAAAATATCACCAAACTTCAACGGCAGCATAATGAGGGTCCCTAGATGTTAACCGAAGCATTGAGAACATTGCAAAGACAAACTTTTCAGGACTTTTAGTAGACCTCGTACCATGCAAGTATAGCAAATTGGGTGATAGTCAGATTTTGCTGTCCCGAGTTAGGAGGAGGTAGTCACTTTTCGGCAGGCTCCACGAACCCATGCCATAAAAGGACTGCACCCCCCCTAACTCAGGAATGCAAAGGCTGACAAAGACAACCTTTTCAGGACTTTTAGTAGACCTCGTCCCATGCGAGTATAGCAAATTAGGTGATTGTCAGACTTTGCTGTCCCGAGTTGGAGGGGTGTAGTCACATTTCGGCAGGCTCCACGAACCCATGCCAAAAAAGGACTGCGCCCCCTTAACTCAGGATTGCAATGGCTGTATCATGTGGACGCGCTGACAGTGTTGTTGTCATTGCTAAGAATTCGTCATGTGGGGCGGGGGGCGACAGAAACTACGTCCTATAGCTTTAAATGTAGGTAAATAAAAGAAATAATGCTTCTTAGCTAAAAGTACTGACATTGTAAAAATGCCAAAACAACTGCCTTTCTATAAATTCACATCGACAAACTGTTTGATCAGGTGTCACTATAGTAGAGTGAAAGAAAGACCTTTACATTTATCAGCTGATACAGTGTAGCTCAAGGTTGAAGCAGGAGTAGAGGTGGAAGCAGAGGTGGAGGCAGGAATCGAGGCAGAGATTGAGGTTACCCATATGGAGTTGAAGATCTTATGTGGTATTTTTTTCCTTTTCCTCAATGTCTTTTTTCAGGAGGTCGGTGTTGATTTTAAGAAAAACACGACCTCCATCACTTTCCAGATCAGCACTCTTGTACTGTAGAGCTATGACTGTGAAAGGCCCCAAGAAATCGGGCTCCAACTTTCCGCCCTTTCGCTGCTGGCTTCTCGCATTCATCCCACACACTTTGTCACCCACCTTGAAATCTGATTTTGTGGTCTTTTTGTTTTTGATGGGGCAGTGGTGTGTCGAGCAGCCTGCAGGGCATTACTAATATTAATAATGTCCTCTGTAGGGCTGTCATTCTCCACAGCACTCTCCATGCTGCTGTCCACCTTCTAAAAATGATATTGTATACAATATCATAACGTATTACATATCAAATACTAATTACAGTACAAATTCTTTCAAAAAGTCAAAGCAACCACTTGCAACAAAAAAATACCATGTACTCCTCAGGGACCAGGGACGGGTATCTGGCTTCCCTGCCAAACATCTTGGCATCTTGGTCATAGAGAATGGTGAAAAGTTAGCGGTTGACTATTTTTACAGCATCTAGATGCTGGTCCCATGTGTCGGGCCTCTGCCCAACAAGTTTTCTCAGAGCTCTGAAATGTGATAGGAAAAGAATGTATTTTAGTTGTACATAACTATATATCTATCTAATTGTTTGCTCTATATACAGTACAGGCCTAAAGTTTGGACACACCTTCTCATTCAATGCGTTTCCTTTTATTTTCATGACTATTTACATTGTAGATTCTCACTGAAGGCATCAAAACTATGAATGAACACATATGGAATTATGTACTTAACAAAAAAGTGTGAAATAACTGAAAACGTCTTATATTTTAGATTCTTCAAAGTAGCCACCCTTTGCTTTTTTTATTAATAAGGGAAAAAATTCCACTAATTAACCCTGACAAAGCACACCTGTGAAGTGAAAACCATTTCAGGTGACTACCTCATGAAGCTCATTGAGAGAACACCAAGGGTTTGCAGAGTTATCAAAAAAAGCAAAGGGTGGCTACTTTGAAGAATCTAAAATATAAGACATGTTTTCAGTTATTTCACACTTTTTTGTTAAGTACATAATTCCATATGTGTTCATTCATAGTGTTGATGCCTTCAGTGAGAATCTACAATGTAGATAGTCATGGAAAAAAAAGAAACACATTGAATGAGAAGGTGTGTCCAAACTTTTGGCCTGTACTGTATGTAAAATTTGAATATATGGAATGAAAAGAAAATGTAATCTATATATGTTATAAAAAAAAGGCCCATAAATAATTAACTGCAGCTACTAAGATTTGTAATGCTGAGTGCGTGACCAATTTCTGCTCTAATCCCTCTGGTATAGTGTAGAAATAACTTCAATAGGGGTTGTATTTCTTGATACAGGTTCACAACTCCCACCCATTTCGCTTACCTTTGTATGGTTCCATTCATTTTCTCAACAAGACCATTGGTTTGAGGATGATAAGGGGCACAAAGGCTTCTTTTTATCCTGAGGATCTTGAAGACATCAGTGTTGACCTGAAATTCATTTATCTCACTTTACAAATGATGAATTTTCAAGTGTCTGATGGTATTTTATTTTGCCCCCGCAAATTATTGTTGGTAGCTACAGTACATTGCAAGTAGTTTTATTTTACCTGATTTACAAACTCCTTCCCCTGGTCTGTAAGGATCCTCTTGGGAGCCTCAAACCGGTAAAAACAATTTGAGGATGCCTCTTTAGCCGTTTAAGCTTGTGCGCATTTGGTCAGGTAATCAATCATTACACAGATGTAACTGTATCCCTCTGTAGTCACAGTCAGCTTCCCTATCAGGTCCATGCCAACAAGCTCAAATGGATGTGTCACCTAAAAGACATATGGGTGAACATCAAGAACAAGGAATAGGACATGACTGGACAACATCTGCTGACCCAAGTGAGATAAGTGGGATAAAACACGGCAAGGGGAAAGACAGACCAAGGGGAAAATACCAAAAAGACACTAGACAGATGGGCATGAGGTGAATGAATCAGGAAAACTAAAGGATTTTTTTTTGGTGTGTGATGCTTCTCCTCCTTTATTTGAGCTCTACTTGCCTGGCAGTGCACACACTGGGCCACCTGAATGAAGAAGATTTAAAAGTTTGTGTGTATGTGTGTGGTATGGGAGAAATTAGGACATGGGGCCCAAAAAGGCAATATATATAAGCTTAACCTATAGAAGAAAATGACAACTTCTAGTTATTAACATTTAATAAGCAGTGCTTCTCAGAGGCCGATTTATTTTATTTTATCAATCTGACTGGGAGGTACAATTATGGTATAATTATTATAAATAATTAAGTGTTTTTGAAGAAAAGCACATTTTCATGTAACAAAACAGTTCTGATGAGGTGAATTCTAGTTTAAACACTTTAAGGAGTATTTTTTTATGTTTGGTCCAATAGCATTCATGTTCAATGAAGACAAATAACTTGTGTCCTGAAGATTGTGTAGATGTGATTTTGTGTTTGTAGTTTTTCTTCCAACTGAATATAAGGAATCAGACAAGTTTGCTAAGTTGTAAAACATATAAATGATGATACACATTTAATTAGTATTTTATGAGACATAAAGCTGAAGTCATCATGTTGTTCCGAAGGTTCCATTGTCCATTATGACACCATAATAGTTCGGGAATCCTACATCACGAAAGTCTACAGGAGAGACCATTTCAGGTCTGATTGTCATTCCAATGTCTTCACACGTTGATTACAGACACAGAGAGACATCCCGTTTTTAACTGTTTTATTCAACAAGTATTTCAAAGATGTTTGGAAAAAGCAACTTGCGGAGGCCAAGTCACCGCACGGTAAGCTGATTTAAATGTGTTTATCTATTTGTAGTACAAACTGATTTATGTATTTTCTTAATTAAAGGTCAAACTCATTATAAAATAAAATGCTGCTTTTAGATTTCCATGTGATCTTTTATTCTAAAATTCTAAGGAATGTGAACAGGATTTTAATTAAATTAAAGAAGATGCCATTTCATTTAAATCAGTAGGAGTGACATGTCTATAAATTACTATTTTTACCAAGTTTAATAATTCTACACCAGTGATTTGATTATTCTTTGATCAAACTACTGTAAATGGCACTTATTTGATTAAAGTTTTATTTAGTTGTTTGTCTTGTGTTTAGTTGACAGATGGTCTAAACATGTATCCAAATATTCTCTTTTAGTATGATATAGGTGACGAGGATCCTCTCATTAAAGAGATCAGCAAATCAATGGCCAGACTTTCCATAAGTGGACAGACTGAGCTAGCGTCCAGGTCCTCCAACAGCCGCATATCCAATAATAGGGGGTCCACCGAAATCAAAGAGGCCAAAGGTACCGGTCGCTCCAGGGCCATTGAAGGGGAATCCGTCCAGCAGACTTTGCGACGGAGGATTCCACCTGAGGCCCAAGACAAAACCAGTACCCCTGTGAGGACTCCCGGTTCAACCAAATGCTTACTGAGAGCACTACTGGAGAGTCCCGCAGACTTAAGAAAACCCTGAGAGAAGGCTTGGAGGCCAATCCAAAACCTTCTCCTAAAAGGAGATGGGAGGATCTGGAATCGGACGGTATCAGAAGGTAAGTGTTGTATCACTTTTTCTGAATAAATGATTTACTGTAGGCATTAAGATTCTGGAGTGTCAAACTACTTTTTTATCTTCATGCAAAAGGCCAGACAGCCTCGGTCCAGAGAGGAAGAGGAGAAGAGTGGACACAACGGCAAGAAAGAACTCTTCCTGGGTGAGTGTTCACGCCAGAGCTTTTCAAAGGAAATATATGAGTGCTGTTTGTTCCAGGGCCATTAAAGAAAAATCTGTGAGGGTCAAGCAGACTTTGCCACGTGAGGTGCAAGAGCAGACTCTAAAAGAAGGCTTGGAGGGCAAAGAAAAACCCTTCTATAAAAGGAAATGGGAAGATTTCAAATCAGCCGGTATCAGAAGCTAAGTGTTGGATCACTTTCCCGTGCTAATGATTTACTGTTGCTGTTAAGATTCTGGAGATTCAAACAACTTTTTTATCTTTATGCAAAAGTGACGTTGTTATGGTTGCCATGCCAAAAAAGAGAACTAGAACCAGAAGGAGAAACATGAGACGCCGTGCGAAGCCTGTACAGGATGCAGAGGAATGGCAGTAAGCCCTCTAATGGCAACACACAGACCGTGGTTACATTTTGTATTGTTATTTGTTTTTATAACAGGGATTACATCTTAAATTTGTATTTTACTTCTAATATTAAAGAGATTGAAACAATTTATAATCTGTGCAGACACCCAGAATGCTCGGGTCACAAGGGACATGGAGAAAAGACCTGGAGAGGAGGGAGCAAGAAGGCAAAGTATGACGTGAGGTACGTCCTCTTATAGGGACACAAAAACTCTTAGGAATCTGTTTTTTTTGAAGCATGTCACATCATCTTCGGATCTGGTCTAGAATAAACTAAAAGTGTGATGGCTCTGCTATCCTCAGGAAATTACAGTTTGGGCAAGGTGTGTTATTGTGGCCAAATGTGTCCTCCATACAGACCACATTTTCTTCACATATTTCTTCAATTCAATTAAATTTTATTTATAGTATCAAATCATAACAAGAGTTATCTCGAGACACTTTACGGATAGAGTAGGTCTAGACCACACTCTATAGTTTACAAAGCCCCAACAATTCTAGTAATTCGAGCAATAAGAGCAAGCATTCAGCGCGACAGTGGCGAGGAAAAACTCCTTTTTAGGAAGAAACCTCGGACAGACCCAGGCTCTTGGTAGGCGGTGTCTGACGGTGCCGGTTGGGGATGTGATGAACAGTGGAAATAACAGCCACAAGTTCAAGTTTGATGTCATATGCATATTAGTACAAAGTACCACAGCAATGAAATACAATGTGCCTTGGCACTCTCTCAGCCCCAGTCAATAATAACAATTTTAAAAACATAATAGCATTTAAAAACATCTAGGAATATCCAAATATACATAAGTGACTAAGTTCAGACCACAGCCCTCCTTCCTGTTGTGCTATCGTTCAATAACCTTATTACCTGAGGGTAAAAACTATCCCTAAAACGTGTTGTACGCATTGGGATGCTCTGCAAACGATAAATAAATAAAAATAATGGAACAGTGACTACAAATGGTAGTTGTAGTAGTTCATGTCATAGCAGGGCACTGCACGGCATTACAGGATGTAGCGTGGCACAGCATAGCATAGCTGGACGCAGCAGGACACTGCAGAGCACCGTAGAGCGTAGCAGGGAGTGCAGCAGGACCACGGCAACAGCTGCAACCAAGATCTTGGTGCCATCCTAATCCAAGGAAATATGCTGTGCGAAAAAAAACATAAGGACTCCGGGGAGTAAACTCCCCAGAGCTAGGTTAGTAACAAGCATTTCTGGGACAAGGATGCACACAGATGGAAACAAATGGAAAGAGAGAGGAGAGAGCAGCTCAGTGTGTCAAAGGAAGGAAGGAAGGAAGTCCTCCACATGTATTTTCAATTCAATCGCATATTTTGTTGCGTTTATTGTCCAGTCCCTCCAGAAAAATGTGATTATGCGATCGCATAATTCAATGCATAATCAGCCAAAGTCCGGGGGGCCGCATTTTTTCAAATACGCCGCACTTTCGCCGCAAAAATTGCCGATTTCCGCACAAAATATAATATAAATAATATAATAAAAGTCCCATATATCTTAGCCGAAAGTTGAAAAATGTTGCGTTTACTTCACACGAGAGCAGCCATTTCCCCCTGTTGCCATGGGAATGTTACGAAGTGACGTAATTACACGACGTGAACATCATCGAAAAGCAGGGTGTTGGGGGGAATCGCTTTTTTTCTGTCTTTTTCATCAAACTGCAATTTTTGCAAGTTCCCGCAATTTCATCGCATAAAATTGCATAAATATCCCGCATATTCCATCGCATTTTTTAAGAAAACGTGCCGCATAATCAAGGATTTTTGCCCGCAACAATCACAGAAAAACTGATTGTAGGAATATTGTCAGTAAAGGGCGTAGGTTTTGTTCATGTACATCTTAACACCAACTCTGTTAGAGAATGAAACCTTGTTAAAGCCATGAGCTCTAAAGTTTAAATCTACATAAAAGACAGGTCAAATTTATTTTTCACATCCCTGTTGTGTACTTTAACCCCCTTTGAGCCCCTGAACGGTTATTTTTTTACCTCTTTTGGGGAGTGGGTTGTCTTTCATATTTGACAAATATACGTCTTCTAAATATTGGGGAAAATCTACGCCTATGTATTTGATTAACATCGGTTACTCTATGTTTAAGCGACTGTACCTCACATACCCAGCACCAAACAACAGACAAAGTAGGCGACCAGCGGGTGAACGTAGTGGAGCATTTAGCTGCTACAGAGCCAGATATTTCCCTCAGGAGTTGATGGAGACCAGGACACGGCCAAAAGGAGATGGAGTGGTCTGGAGGACACAAATGAATGCTATTGTTGCTATGAGGATATGCAACTGCTTGCAAACGGTTTACAGCATGTTGTGCTGCCCCCAAGTAGCCAAACAAATCCCAAAAAAATCTGTTAATGCCGGTTTAAAATGAGAACTTGCTTACATACCTTAAATATTATGGAGGCGTAATGCTGCCCCGGCAGAAAAAGAAAAATGTCTTAGTATCACGTTATTTCATTAAACGAAAAATGTTAAAACGTGAAAATATCTTGTTATAACCTTGTATACGGGCTATAGTTATAACTTAAAAAACATCTTATTACAATATGCTTTTCACTTTATAACATTTTACTTTTTTTCTGCCGTGGCAGCACTACGCTTCCGTAAAGTGTAGATCAAAATACAGAAGGAAAAAAACTAAACATTTTTGAGGTAGAAATGATCCCATAGGTTGAGTAAAATCTGTAGGCGGAGCCAAATAACCACAGTTGCTGTAGCTTAAAGGTGCACTATGAGTTCCTGCGTGACGTCACTTCTGTTGTCGTTCCAAGTAAATACCAAACAAAACAGAGCAAGCGTGCCCCTCCCCGTAACTGTCGTGACTAACTGACAAACTGTCACTAACCCCCACCCCCTCCCCCAACCATCTTGTCGGTGATTGGCTGGAGTGGTATTTTGGTGCACAGCCTGTGCCCCTAGTGTTTGTTTGACATTTACGACCCCTGTGTTGTCTCCCGAGACCGGGCTTTTTCACGGTGTGTTCAGGGGCCGGGCAGCTAGCGGATCAAGGAGAGATGCCAATACGATTTGAGACAAAAATGAAATCGCGCTGAAACCATGCAGAAACTCATAGTGCACCTTTAAAGATGTTAGCCTTAAGCTCAGAAAAAAGATACCACAATACAGAAAAGGCCTTTTTTTTTGCCAAACAAACTTTTCCGTTAGCTAAAATAAGTGTAGAAAATAGCTTCTTCTGTACCTCACACTACGACTGAGGCTTAATTCAACCAGTTAGATGATGTATTCCTCTGGGAAACGCCCTTTTCCCCAGCAGACATTTGGACATGTCGCAGAAGGAAAAGCACAGGTCTTACCAATAACATTAACGATGTCTCTGTTCTATTAAAATGTCCCAGTAAGCTGTGACAGCGTGATACTGAGCCAGCATGTATAATACCACAAATTAAGCCATTGTCTGTTTTATTATTTACACCTGTGCTTTTCTCACTGTGACATGTCAAAATGTCTTCTGTAAATGAATAAAAAGATCTATGGTTCGTGGCTGAGCTAATGTGATCAAATTAGCTCTCAGTATGCGTGCCTATATGGTCTGTCAAATTGACAATATCCCATGTATTTTCATTTTGATGATGTGGGTTTATAATGCAATGCTTCATTACGGCCCAGCCAATGAGATGATTGTTTGTGTATGTGTGCACGACTAAAATGTATGGCAATGTTTAAGCTGGATGTGGCTTTATTTTCCTCGACCTTCATCCTCTTTTTAACCATCTCTGATACCCTCCTCGCCTCTCCTCCTCCTCCTCCTCCTCCTCCCTTTGCAGCTGGGTAATCATCTTTCATCAGGGGAAGGGAGGTCAGGTTTGTTGACTTGGAGTAAAGGATGAGGGGTGGGGGAGCGAGAGGGGTTTTCCTTGGTTGCAGTTGAGGAAGAGCTGCAGTAGTTTGCAGCCGGAATACTCATGAGCAGCTGAGGCTGCAACACATTGTCCTCTCCTTCCCTCCCTCCCTCCCTGTGTGTGTGTGTGTGTGTGTGTGTGTGTGTGTGTGTGTGTGTGTGTGTGTGTGTGTGTGTGTGTGTGTGTGTGTGTGTGTGTGTGTGTGTGTGTGTGTGTGTGTGTTAGAGAGAGAGAGAGCAGTAACCCGGCCTGAGCTGACCCCAGCCCCAGCAGCTGTCAGAAGAGAGTCCTGGGGATCAGTGGTCCTCTGCAAACTGAAACTTTGTAATCCAGGTGCTATGCGGGCCGGTTAAACCCAGGTGAACGTGCAGCTGCAGCCGGGGTCACTGCTGATCTCACCATGCGGCTGTGTTGAGAAATCCGACGCCTTTTGGTTGTCCCTAAACGGTGATGGGTGCATGATGTCTGTTGTTGGTGCATTGCGAATTCACTGCAGCCAGGTCCTGGCCAGACACACACACACACACACACACACACACACACACACACACACACACACACACACACACACACACACACACACACACACACACACACACACACACACACACACACACACACACACACACACACACACACACCTCCCCCTCTGTCGGACAGGATGCAGCTCTCTTTATTGCCATAACCTGCATTGCCACAATACGGCTAGATTTTGGTGTATTTATACAGTATATAATTATACAGTAAGGGAGTTAACAATCGAAAACGACGCATACTATTGTTAGTGGAGGAGTGGAAAAAGTGCCGACAGCGCAGAAATTAACGACATTTAGACAAGTGCAGGTGGCAACAGCTCAGCGGTCAAGCTAGACATGCGTAACCACCGTAATACAGGAAATCGGGAGATATTGCCTTCAAATTAAAAGCACAACAGAAACGATTTTTTTTTTTAAGAAACTGAGGAAATTGATGATAGCCTAACTGTAAAAACATTTGATCAAATAATAATAATTGTTTAGTTTGGAGATTATCCCTTTGCGATTTGAGTGTGATTTCAATTCAATTCAATTCAATTTTATTTATAGTATCAAATCATAACAAGAGTTATCTCGAAACACTTTACAGATAGAGTAGGTCTAGACCACACTCTATAATTTACAAAGCCCCAACAATTCCAACAATTACAGTAATTCCCTCAAGAGCAAGCAGTGCGACAGTGGCGAGGAAAAACTCCCTCTTGGGAAGAAACCTTGGACAGACCCAGGCTCTTGGTAGGCGGTGTCTGACGGGCCGGTTGGGGGTGTGATGAACAGTGGCAATAATAGTCACATTAATAATGGAACAGTGACTGGATGTAGCAGGAAGCAGCAGGGTTCAGCAGGAAGCTGCATGACATTGCAGGGCACCGCTGAGCTCAGCAGGGAGTGCAGCAGGACCACGGCGACATCTGCAACCAGGATCTTGGTGCCAACGTTGTCCAAGGAAATACGCTGGGGGAAAAAACATAAGGACTCCGGGGAGTAAACTCCCCAGAAGCTAGGATTAGTAACTTCTGGGGCGGGATGCACACAAATGGTAATAGAAAGGGAGAGGAGAGAGCAGCTCGGTGTGCCAAAGGAAGGAAGGAAGTCCCCCGGCAGTCTAAAACTATAACAGTGTAACTAAGAGAGACAGGACATAAGGAGAGGTAGCCTGTTCGGGCTTTGAACTCTCCCCTGCCGGATCGGGCTTTGCTGGCCTGCCTCCCTCTACTTTGTTATGTATTATTAATCTAACAATTATGAAGAGAAGCAGGTGGGCCAGTTAGGTGAACACTTCAACTCCTCACTCCCTAACTATAAGCTTTATCAAATAAAAGAGTTTTAAGTTCATTCTTGAAAGCGATTACAGTTTCTGCCCCCCGAACCCAGATCGGGAGTTGGTTCCATAGGAGAGGAGCCTGATAACTGAAGGCTCTTGCTCCCATTCTACTTTTAGAGACTCTAGGTACCACCAGTAACTCTGCATTCTGGGAGCGCAGTGCTCTAGTGGGACAATAGGGTATTAGGAGCTCTTCTAGATATGATGGTGCTAGACCATTTAGAGCTTTGTAGGTCAAGAGAAGGATTTTAAACTCAATCCTGGATTCAACAGGAAGCCAGTGCAGAGAAGCTAATACAGGAGAAATATGATCTCTTTTCTTAGTTCTTGTGAGAACACGCGCTGCAGCATTCTGGATCAGCTGGAGAGTCTTAAGGGACTTATTTGAGCAACCTGACAGTAGGGAATTACAATAGTCCAGCCTGGACGTAACAAATGCATGGACTAGTTTTTCAGCGTCGTTTTGAGACAGGATATTCCTAATTTTGGCAATGTTACGGAGATGGAAAAAGGCTGTTCTTGAGGTTTGTTTTAAGTGGGCATTGAAGGATATATCCTGATCAAAAATAACTCCTAAATTTCTGACAGTACTGCTGGAGGCCAGGGCAATACCATCCAGAGTAGCTATATCTTTAGATAATGAAGTTCGGAGGTGCGTTGGTCCCATCACAATAACTTCGGTTTTGTCTGAGTTTAACATCAGGAAATTGTGGGTCATCCAGGATTTTATATCTTTAACACACGGTTGAAGTTTAGCTAACTGACCACATTCGTCTGGCTTAATTGACAGATATAATTGGGTATCGTCTGCGTAACAGTGAAAGTTAATTGAGTGTATTCTAATAATATTACCTAAAGGAAGCATATATAAGGAAAACAGAATTGGTCCAAGCACTGAGCCTTGAGGAACGCCATGGCTAACTTTAGCGTGCTTGGAGGGTTTATCGTTAATGTTAACAAATTGGGATCGCTCAGCGAAGTAGGACTTCAACCAGCTTAGTGTGATTCCTTTAATGCCAACTAAGTGTTCCAGTCTCTGTAACAGGATGGTATGGTCAATAGTGTCAAATGCAGCACTAAGATCTAGTAAAACAAGGATGGAGACAAGTCCTTTGTCTGCAGAAGTTAGAAGGTCGTTAGTAATTTTCACCAGTGCCGTCTCTGTGCTATGATGCTTTCTAAATCCTGATTGAAAGTCATCAAATAAACTATTGCTATGTAGAAAATCACATAACTGATTAGCAACCACCTTCTCAAGGATCTTGGAGAGAAAGGGAAGGTTAGATATAGGTCTTTAGTTTGCTAAGACCTCAGGATCGAGGGTGGGTTTTTTTCAGAAGAGGTTTTATCACAGCTACTTTAAATGACTGCGGTACATAACCTGTTAATAAGGACATATTGATCATATCTAGTAATGAAGTGTTTACCACGGGTAACGCTTCTTTGAGTAGTCTCGTTTGGATGATTTGACTGTGATCATAACCGAAATATCCTTCGAAAGCAATTAAACCACTTCACCATTAATTCACTGGAGCAGGGGTCTTCAATGATTTTTAGGCCAAGGACCCCTTAGCTGAAAGAGAGACCGAGTAAGGACCCTCTACTACACGTGTCAAACTCAATGCCCGGGGGGCCAAATCCGGTCCCTTGCAAATTTTGATCCAGCCCTTCATTTCAATATAGGTGTACAGCAAATTTTGGCCTGACTAGTTGTGGACCATGCCAAAAAAAATCTGGATATTGTTTTTCATACTGTAATTATGTGATTTTGAGATTCATAATTCCCCACAGAAGCAGAGAATTCTTTTTTAATATTCAGGCTGTGAAACATGTTGTTGTGAGTCGGCTGGGTGGCAGCTGCTTTTAAAAATGTAATGTTTGTTGTTCATGACTTTCTAAATTCTACGATGGCTAAGAAACTTTTTTGATGGCCTTTTTAGGGTTTTATGTCGACCAAACTGTATAGGAGAAAGCTATATGAGACATGCAATGATACAAAGTCAATAGACTTTTTTGTTAAATAAAAGCATGTCAATACATGTCAACATGTCTGTCCATTATTGTGATCATCATTTCCAGTGTGGCCCTAGTGAAATGGAATACTTTTTATACAGTTGAGTTGCATATTAAACTGGGCTGGATGGATAAAATGAATGGATATTATATTATTTATAGGCTACATGATGTTTTCACGTTAAACATACAGTGGAAGGCACAGTGAATCCCTAAGCTTAAAACTGAATGGCTACTATAGTGGCTTAGTAAGCTTATCTTCAATGTCTAAATAAAATGTGTTTTTTTGTGTTTGTTTTTTACAAATAGGCTAATTGAACTTTGCTATTGTGTTTACATAATTTGGTGGCCCCTCTGCACTTACTTTAAGGTCCCCCTGTTGAATATCTCTGCACTAGATCGTATACTTTAAGGTTCCTTGCTTACTGTTTCTGCTGTTTATGTCATGTTTTTATCAAGCCTAAATAGCCTATATAAAGCTTGTAGAACTGGGTATCATGATGAGGATGAGGATATTGATTTGATATTATTAGTCCTAGTAATGGTAGTAATAGTGGTTGTAGTATATACATTTCATTGTTATTAATGGAACATCATAGCAACCAATTCATAGCTTCATACGTTAAATACACAGGCTTTTATTATGAAAGCGCCGACGAGAAGTGTAGTTAACTCCTCGTGACTTGACAGCCGCGGTCCAGACGGCCGGAGAGGAGGAGGAGGAGAGAGAGAGAGAGAGAGAGAGAGAGAGAGAGAGGAGGAGGGAGCCACTGAGGCAGCAGGGACACAGTAACCTGCAGGAGGACTCACATGGTCCTGCAGCAGAGGAGCACTGACCACCGGGACACTCCAAACCTCTTAACGTCACATTCAGTTCGGCTTAGTCTACTTTTTTTTTTTTTTTCTTCTTTTTTTCCAGATAACGTGAACGTTACTCCTCCGTTTTTATTTCATTTGCTTCTCGCATCCCTCCTCCCGCAGCCCAGTGTCGGTCGGACTTGGGCCGGTAAAGCAGCGCCATGGCTCGGGAGAACGGAGACACCGGCAGAGGGGAGACGTGGAAAAAACAAGTCGACGACATCAAGAAATTTTTTGATTTTAAAGAAGTCCTCGGCACGTGAGTTGACTAACTTCCACCTCAGATATCTCTATGCTGTTCCAGTAACATTCACGCTGGTATTCAGTGTAGGCTACATGTGGGGGGGGGGGCTCCGTAGTGACTTGACAGTGACCTTAACGTTAAGCAATGTTACAGTTTTCCAATGCTATCACCCCACAACGTGCCAGTAACGTTACTGACCTTAACGGTACACATTTTGGACTGGCGTCACTGTAATAATAGGCTATATTTGTGTCTAGTGTAATGCATAATGTTCCTGTAATACTTCATACCATCGTTACTGTTACCAATTTCAACCAATTATCCAACTTT
The DNA here is from genome assembly GCF_004354835.1 of Perca flavescens. NCBI lineage: Eukaryota > Metazoa > Chordata > Actinopteri > Perciformes > Percidae > Perca > Perca flavescens. The sequence continues at coordinate 19,724,008 of NC_041353.1, read as the reverse complement.
GAGCTATTTCATCTGTTTATCCAGACCATTGCATTAAGCCTAACTATTTTAACACGTTATGCCTTAGCTAACATGTCAACTACTTCAACCATTTTACCTAGCCATTAGTTTTAGCTAACGTTATTTCACCATTTATCACTTGTAGCCGTGCATTTCTACAGTTTATCCAAAAGCTAACCGTCAACCATATATAACCATAGGGGAGAGTGGGGGCAGTTGCAACACTTTTTACATTTCCTTCAGTTTCTCAGCAACCGTTTGTATTAGAAAGACAAAAAAATATGTATATATTAAACCCATAAATGTCACCTACTTGCCCATACTGATGCAACATGTGTACATATGATAATACCTATACTTCTAGCTAACTGGAGCGGTATATTCATATTTTTATATTTTTTTTTTTTTTTTGCTAACATGTCAACCATTTATCCTAACTAATATTCAGAGACTCTCACTGACTCAATAGCATATGTGAGTAATATATTTTCTAATCAAATGGTAATTTCCTAAAACCCCCAAATTCCTGTCATATTTAGGCTATATAAAGTGACTTCAGTTTGCCTACAAACTCCGTTATTCATGCTGGGTGCTGTATATGTTCAGTATTCCAAAGTAACTTCATGGCAGGTTCACAGACACCCTCATAGCATTTCCTTTTGATCTCTTATGTCATGACTAATATCTGGTATCTTATTGTAGCCTGTTCTACTGTATGTGGTGTTTATATAGAGACTTGTACAATGACTTAGGATGACCAAGGTGCTTAAAAGTGAGCTGGTAGTGATACCAGTGGTTTATCTTTTTGGCACGTTCTGTTATATTCCTGGAGGGGATTTTCTTGTCGATGACAGCAAGAAAATGGCTTTAACCGACCGCAGTCTCTCAGAAGCAGTAACAGTCTCACCATTACTCTCACTTTTTTATTTCTCCATCACCTGGGTCATGAAGGAGATTTTGCTCTCCAGCTCTGTGTTAGGACATTTCTTCTTTTCGTCTTCTCCTTCCTTGTTCATCTTTTCTCTTCCGTGGTCCTCTTCCCTCTCCTTCACTTTCAAACAGGAACAGAATACAGGTTTGCCGCTCCCTGAAATCTCTGACAGCTAGTCAGCGTCGGTCTGCCAGCTCTGTTTTTCCTGCTGTGAGGAATGAGCTGCGTCTGTTTTGACTGCAGCCTGGAGGGGGACACACACACACACATGGAGGGGGAGGTGGAGGGGGGAGGGGAGAGATTAACTGCACAGGGATTAGGAAAACCTGTCCTGAATAGAAGGAAGTTCAATCATGTTGTGTAATGACTGAATGAGGATGGACGTGCTAGCTGGCTGGAGTTTGTTACTCCAAATCACCTGAAATTTGGACCGGATGTGAAAAAACACACACACACACACACACACACACACTTATGGATGCAGACTAGTACAGGACTCGATGATCCAAGATGTTGTTAGCCAAACATTAAGCGGAGCTGCTGACGTCTCTTTGAACCTGATGCATCAGCAAAAAAAGAGTAAGGGTGTGTGTGTGTGTGTGTGTGTGTGTGTGTGTGTGTGTGTGTGTGTTTGTGTGTAAGATGGGGGCGAGTTGGTAGCTATGACTCAGTTGGAAACAGATGAGATTTTTTTTTTTTTTTAAATCAGCGAACAGGGATGAAAGCAGCAGCCTGGAAACCAATCAAAAATGAGTTGTTGTCCGAAATGTGCCATATGATTGGATGACCAGCCAAAGAGAGATTGTCAGCAATGGTAGCGAAATGAACAGAAATACAGATTTTAATGGTTGCATTTACTAGCAGCAGCAGCGTTGTGTTTAGGTGCAGCAGCACATGTGTGAAAACAGAAACTCAACAGAATAGAATAGACTTCATTGTTATCGCACAAGTCCGAGCGTTAATGCCGCGATGGATATTTGATCCGTTAGCGTTTTCTGAGCTGCATCTTTACTGACAGGATGTGATGTCACAGATCTGACACTGACCCATCACATTTTGTCCGCTCAGACTGAATCACCCTTGCACGCACTGGTAGCTAGTATGTGCTTTTGTGTGTGCACTTGAACACCTCCTCAGTTACATAGCATTTTCTCCTCCACCTAATACTGGATTAATCTTGCCAGGTTGTAGGCATGTACAAAAGGCTCTCCTCGGTGTCCTAGTGCCGTCCCCTGGTGTGTGTGCTCTGCGTGTCTCCCTGTCGCTCACTATTCAATAATTCAACACCAACACAGTGTGTGTTCTTTGTGTGCGTGCGTGTGAGTCTCAGGTAGGCCACAGCTCTCAGCAGGAAGGATCACAGTAAGAACAAGTGCAAAAGTAAGACAAAAAAACAAGAAAGAAGAAGAGAGAAGGCGAGAGAACGAACAGAGAGAACGAGTGTTTACTTTTGTCATCGTGAGCAAATTTCAGCGTGCTATCAATCAACACGCAATTTATTTTTTCTTCCATTGTCGATTATTTTCTCAATTAATCATCTTGTTTTGTCCACAACTCAAAGATATTCCGTTTACTGTCACAGAGGAGCGAAGAAAGCCAGAAACCATTCACATTTAATAGCCGAGACACACCAACCAGACGGCCGACCGTCCGACAGCAAAGCCAGTCGGAATGATCATTCGGGTCCCCGAGGTCCAAAAAACTGCCTCGGAACACACTGAGGCGACACCGACTTGAGAAACGTAATACGCCTCCATAGCAGCAGGCGACGCTACTCTGTATTGTTGCCCAAGAAATGAAAACCGGCAGCTGATTGGACGAACGCGTCACATGGGTCTGGTTTCTCCGGAAATTCAAAGGCTCGTTCAGAATACGATCTCATGTTGTACTAAAATAGTTCACCGAAAAATGTTTCTGAAAACATTTTAAGTGAGAAATAAGCCGTGCAGTTGCTGAATCTGTCTTCATTTCAGCTCGACAAAGGTCAGTTTAAAAGATTTTCGTCAGATTTTGAGAGACTCTAGTCACGCTCATTCCTCTCGCCATTTCCGGTTGAGTCCCGACTGCCCTGCCTCCGACTGAACATGTCAGGTCGGCCAAAATGAACGCCGACAGCCCCCCAGACGGACGACGGCTCGGGACACACCGAACAGACTCGAGTTGCTGACCTCGCCAGACTGTCCAACGGCCGATTATCGGCTCGGTGTGTCTCAGGCTTTAGATGCAAGAATCAGAGAATTTTTACTTTGACTTTTTTCAAAAAAAAAAAAAAAACTGTCATAAAAATTGGCGATTAACTTAATAGTTGACAACTGATCCATTCGTTGATGATTCATGTTTTGCAGTTCCGGTTTGGATTAGCCTGGTGTGTTAGACCAGGGGTCAGGGACTTAGTGGACACAGCGAAAGGTCCTTCCAAGTAGTTCAACAGAAAGACAAAGTGTGTGTGAGTGTGCGTGGTGGGAACATCACTGTGCCATCTAGGGCACGCTGCCCTTAATTGATGCTCTATTTCCCTGCTGCTGGCACTGTTCTCTCCACTGTTTCTGGGACTGCAGCACCCCCCCCCCCACACACACACCCCACCCCGCCACTCCTCCCTCCTCTTCTGTCATTATGTCTCTCTATATCTCCCTCTGTATGTCTGAAGCGGTGTCATACACCTCCCTGTGTGTCCCTGTGTTAAACTCCAACAAGCTTTTCCTTCTTTTTTTTCTTCTAGTGATGACATGGTGCAGATTTGAAAGTTTTTATTCTTTTGTCCCTGTTATAAATAATGTCTTATAAATAGAACAAAAGATAATTGTTTGGTATGTGACAAAACCAACTTCATCAGTGGCCTGCAAGCCCACGTTTTAACAGCGTGGGTGCGAGTGTGTGTGCCTAGATGTGTACTGTTAGTGTGTGTGTGTGTGTGTGTGTGTGTGTGTGTGTGTGTGTGTGTGTGTGTGTGGAATTTGAATACTCACAGTATGTCGGCAGGCTTGTCCTCTGTTCGTCTATCCATCTGTTCTGTGCTCTTCTCTTCTCCTGCCAGTTTTCCATCCCTGGAGTCCCTCTCTCAGGCTGTGATTGGTTGTTGTCGTTGTGCCTTGTTGTCTGCTGCTGATTTTGTTGGTGTAATGAAGCAGTTGTTGCTTGATGGTACTGGCACTGGTAATGTCATGAGTCATTATGTTGGAGGGGATTGCCGATGTGACCGAATTCGCCTGTGTTGTTTGTTGCCGTGGTGATTCACTGATGATGATGATGATGATGTTGGCATTGTTGATGCTGCCGACATACGTCAACAATCACATTGTTGTTGTTGTTTATGGTCCTTTGTTGACAGTAACAGGATGCCAACAAGATGTTGATGGTGACATGGTTGGTGGCAGTACTGTAGTCCGGACTCCCGACGTCTTGGACTCGTTGGTATTCGTTCTCGGACTTGTCTCAGACTTGGCCATTGGTCTCACCAAATTCAGTTGGTCTTGTCCGAGTCCAGCAATATATATATCTTTTTTGTAAAGTGACTTCCTCCTTCAAAACGAAACCATTGATAAAGCGCGCTTGTTCAGAAAACAGGTATTGGTTTGATTCAAAATCCATCTCGAACGAGCAGTGACATTGGCCCCATGGTAAATGCCTGGGCCTGGCTGCGCTGTTTGTCTCCGCACCGCGCACGCACACGGAGCCATCGGCCATTTTCATTTTGGACGCAATGTCGACGAACACTGGATTCTTCAGGACGTACACACGTACACAATAAGTAAGTGGTCTTGAAGAGGATTTATTTTCTGTCTCGGTCTTAACTGTCTCTCATTTGGACTTGGTCTTGACATGGACTCGACGAGTCTGGGTCTTTGACTTTTCTTGGACTCAACAAAGGTGGTCTTTTGGGACATACATGCATACATATCATACCTGTTGAGAGGAGTTTATTTTAGCATCATATAAAATCAACAATAATGATAATAATAATATTAAAGCAAACACAGCTCTGGTATCGGAATAGTATCGGTATCGGCCGATATCCAAAAATCAGGTATCGGGATGTGAAAAAAATGTGGATCGGTGCATCCTTATTTTTGATACTTCTGTTGCTGTTCTATGTTTGGATGTTTCTGTTGACTTTGTTATGGTCACTGTCGATGAATATATTGACAATGCTATTTAATGTTTTTGAAGTTTTAATAAACATGTCATGTTAATGTTTATGTTACTGATGTTGTTGATGCTGTTTGTGATGCTGATATTAAGGGAGAATTGTGGTTTATTACAATGGGACTTTCATCGGTGCGGGGAAAACACACACCCATGAAGGACCCAATGAAAATTTGGGCCTAACATGACGAACACTGCGACATGGTTACAGCAAAGTCTGATGCGGAAAGAAAAGTGAGCAGTCAGAAGATCAGAAACATTTTAGCAAGATTATCTATCTATATAAACTAGTGATAGACCGATTTTATCGGCCGACCGATATATCGGGCCGATATTTGCATTTTTACGCGACTGCTGCGTTTGCCGATAGTGTTTTCCCGGCATTATTTATAGGGGTGGGAATCACCAGAAGCCTCACAACACGATATCATCCCGATACTTATGTCCCGATACGATATTATTGCGTTTTAAAGATATTGCAATATATCGCAGAATATTGCAATATCTTTAAAACGCAATAATATCGTTTTTTGTTTTTTTTACCTTTTTTACAACTTCAGATTTTTTCCAATTTAAAATGATGTCCCGAAAGGACAATTTTGTCAACATCTGTTGTATCTAAAAATATACATTTCTCTGTTTGTTCATCACACTTCAGTTTTATTGGTGCAAAATGTGATTGTCAAGCAGACAAACTGACCAACACATATATCATAAAAGATCGATACTTGGTGTCTGTGTATCGATACAGTATTGCCACGAAAAATATCGCGATACTATGCTGTATCGATTTTTTCCCCCACCCCTAATTATTTACAGACAGGCGTCCACAGGCAGCTCTGTGTTGCTGGAGACGCTGCAGTCCACGTGCAGACCATGCACTGCCCCTCCACCACGAGCACCATGGCAGTCTGAAATTACAAATCAAGCACTTTATTTCAATGGCTACTTTTCAGGTTTATTGTGTTCTTAAATTATTTAAATGTGTTGACAAAGGACATTTTGTGATGACCTGATTATATCTGTCTTATAGTATGTTAGCAAGCAATGCATCATCAAGGCTGTGTTGTAGATGTTGAAAGCCTTTTACCCTTGCACAGTTAACCATATGCAGTGCACCCATCCATATGATGCACATTGCACACATAATTTGGGTGATATGAAATTAAGATGATTGCAGAAGTGACACTGATCTGTGTTTTTGTTCATTATTTTTAAAGAAATGGCAGAGCCGATTCCGAAAACAAATCCAGTGTGGCAGGGTTTACATTTTTATGATGTAAACTGAGGGAGCAAAAGCAGCATCGGCTCCAAATATCGGCTCAAGAAAATCGGCAGCCCGTATCGGTCATCGGCTAAGGCTGATGGAAAAAGAAATCGGCATCGGCACAAAAAATTCTATGTCGGTCGATCCCTAATATAAACCACTTTATTAGAGTTAAAACTAAATGTGAACACACCTACAGTAAAATCTTTCCTTGTTAAACCTTGTTGTAGCAAACTCTGGCGACTGAAATGTTAAAATTACAAATATGAAAAAAATATAATACTACAAAAATGAGACCAAATTGTGTGAAGCTTAAAAGGAACATTATTGGGAGCAGTAGGATTGCTGGAACCATTCACCTGCGTGTTCTGTGCTGGCCTGATGCCGCTGGAGCCGTCAGACAGCGTTACAGCACACACGGAGATGAGAAGGGTATGTATGGACTAGTCTAACTCTGGGGGTTACGGTGAATAAGCTAAATTCCCAATAAGTCGGCGTGTTCCTTTCATAGTTACACTGTTGTACTTGTTGCTATGTTGATGACTCTGTTGCTGCTGCTATCCATCATGTTTGATGTTGAAACTTTAGTGTGTCTTCTGGTTATAGACGAGTGGAGGATTTCAACACAGACTAACACTGAATCTGCTGATCTTAACTCAGTGCTACTAAATTTGAGCTACGGTCATGTCACACACCAGAGCAGAGTTAAGAAGTCAGTTTTTCCTTTTGGTACATGCTGCAAATAATACACTTGTCTTTGCCAGCTGTCAGGACTTTCCTCATCACTAAATGCATTTAATGTGAAAGTGTGTGTGTGTGTGTGTGTGTGTGTGTGTGTGTGTGTGTGTGTGTGTGTGTGTGTGTGTGTGTGTGTGTGTGTGTGTGTGTGTGTGTGTGTGTGTGTGTGTGTGTGTGTGTGTGTGTGTGTGTGTCTCTCTGCACAGATTGACACGTGTATCTAGACCTCTGAGTATTAATGATCATAAACTTTAGTCCATTATCGGATCAGTGCTCCATTTTAAGCTTCTCGGCAACCACATCCAGCTTATAATGTGCCCCCCAACCCCTCCGTCTCCCCTTCTGCTCTGTCCGACAGCTGTGTGTTGCTGTTCACGTATGTGAAAAAATTGAGACGTTTAAAAAAAAACAAAAAAAAAACGAATTCACTTTGCTGAACCATTGGTGGCCTGGGTTCAACAACAAGGTTGCGCGTTTTTTACTCACATTTTATTTGTATTTTTTTTGCGCTTTTTTTCAAGAGTTTTTTTTCACCTGCCCACCGCACAAGTGGAAAAAAAGAAAACTTAAAAATTTAACCTAGGGAGCACATAAAAAGAGACAGATATTTGTGAATCCATGGCCATTACGCATCAACAACACTTCACAATTCTTTGTCTGGGGCATCTTTTCCTGGTATCCCACTGGGACTCCATTTTTGTCAGTTATGGCTGTAAGACATAAATGCAGTTTCCCCTGTGACCTACTAAATGACAGCTCTTTCAGGAAACACAGGTGAACATGCCTGCTGTGTGCACTTGCTCCCACTGAAGATATTTCCCATTCTTTCCTTTTTATTCGATGCGCAAGCGCAGAAGAGGTACATGAAGTACGCAGGGAGACAAAAATGAATGCAGGTGCTTTTGGGCAGCTGAGGAAACGGGACACCCGATGGTAATGCTTCAGATTTGGTTTCAGGCCTGTTTTCGCAACATAAAGGGTCCCGGCAACAACATCTGTTGTTTCGAGAGGGGAATCAGGGCCACAGCCTGCTGGGGGACAAATGGTATTTGTTATGATGAAGTTAGCAGTTGGTCGGGTGACCGTATTTTGTTGATCAAGGATGACAGGGTGCTGCTTGGGGAGGTGGGGGGGCGTCAGCAGTGTTGCTTCCAGTCTTCCTGCAGGCTGTTGGGCTGTCAAAGCATCAGTAGAAGGCAACAGAAGATATCACGTGGTACATTTGTTAGAGCGCTGCTCTCTGCAGAGAGGAGCTACACCATGTATGAATAAGTGGTTGTTGCACTGTAGCTAAAAAAGCCAAATAAATCAGTGAAATCCTTATTAAACGTAGTTTCAAGTCTTAAGTGTTAACATAACATAACATGTTCATGGCTAAATGAAAGGTCAGAGAGAAACACCCCTAGGTATTATTTATTAAGAGTTTAACGCTCATGTGTAACAAGTGTCCGCTTCAAATGTTGATGGTAAATCCTAATTGGTGCAAAGAAATACATTTTATTTTTATTTGATCAGTTAATTTGTCAGGGATAGACATTGTTACATCTAAAGTGCAACTGATGCAATGTATGTGGGACTTCTAGCCGTAGGCTAATTTGCGGTCCTTGTCCCTGGTTAGGCTTTTAGAAATGACACACATGGTAAAACACTATAAAATGGACATAAACACCTTTTTCCATCTGAGCCCCTCCCCCTTTGAAACTGTTAAAAGAGCACAGACAAAACAACACAGACAGAAATCCTTGATGTAAAATTAGGGCTGGGCAATATATCGATATTATATCGATATCGATATGTGAGACAGGTAATATAACACAGTGTTGTCTTTTTCTGGTTTTAAAGGCTACATTACAGTAAAGTGATGTCATTTCCTGAACTTACTAGGCTGGTCTTTTGCCTTTACCTACGGAGTCATTATAGCCACATTACTGAGGATTATTTATCTAAAATGTCATTGTGTAAATATTTTGTGAAGGCACCAATAGGCAACCCTAAAATATCGCCGCAATATCCATATCAGTTAATCTTGCTATCACCAGACCAAGCTCAATCTTTTAAGATTGAACATTAGTCTGGGAAGTGTGCTCTGTATCTTCTCTGCACAAGAGGCGTGATCAACGGGCATAGTTCAAATGACTCTGTACGCAATTGGATAGTCCTTCAACCAATCAGAGCAACGAGCCGAGTGGTGATGTAGCAGCGAGAGCGGCATCAACAGGTTGCTGTCGCTTTGGTGGCCGCCATGTTGAATGTAAACAAGAAGCTGCGTGGTTGCTTCTCTATCGTCATCGTATTAAACCCGCCAATAGTGCGCCAGGTGGATAAGCCAGTTTGTGATTGGTCCCCGGCAAAATTGTAACGGAAGCAGGACAGAAAAACGTACAGGTTTCCAGCCTGAGTTGCAGGGCGAAATCAAATCGGGGTGAGTTTACCCAGTCCAGATATCAAGGTATTTGGTCAAAAATATCGTGATACTTGATTTTCTCCATGTCGCCCAGCTGTAATGAGTAATTAACCAAAACAGTTTTGACTTTGGAGGCAATTGTGTGTTCATGTAGGAGCCAGTTACTTGTAGCAAGCATTTTCAAAGCCCTAATGCACAACATTTCAACGTGGTTAATCTAACATGACTAGTATCCTATTAGTTGCCTTTGAGAAATACAATTGCCAAGGAATCTGAGGATTCACACTGAGGTCTATCTTCTGTATTTTTTCTTGGAACTGGGAAGAGTATTGTGGAGTGTATCCTGGGAGTGTGAAGAAGGCTTTGAAACAGCATTTAGACATGTGTCATGTGTCATAGAATTGACATACATTTAAATGAAGAAATCTAAAAAAAATAAAACTCTTACACTGGAACAGTCATCAGGGCACTAAGAACACTGTTGTGCCTGTCTGTCTCTAACCGCTTTGGGCTCGCCATTATAATATATTGCAACAAACTGTAACCACACTTGCAACCGCTTTACCGGCATTGCCGTGACTCCCTATGACTTAAACAAACTGCCGAGGCGACATAGCTTCGCTCCATCTGCATCTCTGCATGTGTGTGTCGGAGCCCCGCTCTCTGTCAATATACAGAGGACAGATAAGCTTGCGCTTACACGCTCTCAGGTACCGAAACTTGGCACCGTTTGATTTAAAGTGAAACAGTCCTCGGTAGTACTAAGTAATCTCTAGTAGTAGGACGTAATTCGGTCGGTACCCAAAAAAGTACCAATTCGGTACCCAACCCTAGTTGTGACATCGCAACAAGACTGTACAGAAGTCTTGAGGGCTCGTTTCAAAGGCACAGTTTCTGAATACAGGCTGTGTGCATTTCTCTGTGGATTGAGTATTTTGATACTTTCACTGTATTTATATAGCACCTCCACCTGCTCCCTTTTTTACAACATTGGTCCTTGAAATCCTGGCTACAGCCCTGCTAACCCACGCTTCCTAAAAAACCACCACTGTGTACAGTATTTTGGCAAAATAAAGCAGCAAGAGACAAGAATGTTAAACCTGCCGGATAAACCTGAAAGTTCCAGAGACGGGCTCCTCTCCTTTGAGCAGAGCATTGAGACAGCCACTGCTCTGCCTGTGGGGATTTGAAATATGACTGTGAGTGTCGCTGAAACAGAGCAGAGCCTTTCTGGATAAATCAAGATGAAATATCTGTCCGTAAACGTGTTGTGGTTCCCCTCAGGGGACTGCATTGTGTGTTGGAATTACATTGCTCGTAGTTCTACTTCAAGCTTCCATACATTTCTCGTAGGGTTGCGTGATATGAGCTAAAATCTAAATCATTAATTGCACATTTGACCTCTAATGATAAATTAACCATCATTTTTATTTTTTTGTGATTCGACGACGGACGCTGCGTTTATTTAAAAAAAAAATAGGTTTCAAAATGTAAATAGGTTATACAATCTATTTCTTAACTGCTAATTAACTTGTTAGTCCTAACTTTGAACCAGCAAGTTGCGTTTTTTAGCTCCTTTTTTTTCTTCTTCTGCTGCTACGTGACACATTAAACTGTAGTGATGAGGACCGGCGAGTTAAATCGGTCGTCCAAGAGTATACCAGGCAGACACACAGCTGACAACCTGCAGGTGGAAGCGCTGGAGACAGGCTGGGACATACACGCCGCGGGCCGCTGTGGACTTGTGTCAGTCCCGCAATCGGTTTCAGGAAAGTGGCTGCATGTGTACAAGCCTACAGCTGTTTTCCCAGACACGGAGTGCGGAAAGTGTGACAGAGCCTCCCGGACAGGAGAACTGAGACTCCGTTTCCTGGTTGTCGGTCAACGGTTAATGATCGGTTAACATTTCATTTCATTGTGCTTTCTTTTGGAAGGCTGGCTGCCAAAATTGCCACTTAGTAGCTAATAATTAGCCTGAGTTAAACGCTAGCTATCAGTAAACAGAAGATTTGTGTGTGTTGGCCCGCCCCCGCATTTGGCGACTGGCGAGTGTTAATTTCTGACCCTGCACATGCAGTAGAATGTTTTTAAGGAGAAAGTAGGCCTATCAACAGAAATAAATTATCGAAATTATCGTCATTGGAAAAATACAGCTTCAGAATTTCAATGCCGATAAATTTATGATTGATTAATCGTCCAGCTCTAATTTCCCGTGAATCACTCAAACATAACCAGCACTCCTGCTGAGCAGCCCAACGCCCGCAGTCAGCCAACCACACCAGTCATTAGTTTAAGTGTCACACTATATCACACACCTGGGTTTCAGGTTAATGCTTAACTCATTCTCAGATTTCCCATAATTAATTTCATCACAGTTCGAAGCAATAGCTACATATAAAATATTTAGTTTACTTTATATCCGCAGAGGGAAAGGGGAGACGTTTATTTAAATGACAATATGTAAGGTCAATATTTTTTTTTTTTTTAAAGGACGTCAACAGTAAACCAAATGGCTGTGATACTGCTGACAGATTTTCAGCCTCTACCTAAACAGAAAAGCATGTCGGAAAGCAGCTTAGCATATTTTCCCTTGAGGCTCTGCTGCTTCTGACTGTGGCAGGGCAGAATATAACAAAATACCAAAGCATGGGAGGAAGAAGAAGAAGAAGAAGAAGAAGAGATAACAGAGTGGAAATGAGGAATTGTAATGAAAAGCAATGAGGGTGGGGAATAGAAGCACATATAAGCTTAAGGGGGCTGGCCTCAGGGGAGTCCTGTTCCACCGCTAAAGGATAAATATGTTTGAAGTCATTTTCCAATTTGCCTTCCTTTCCTCCCACCATCTGTCGTCACCACAAACTCTGAAAGCTTTTGCTCTGAAAGAACAGCACTCTCTTCCTGCTCCGTGCTCCCCTCCTCCCCGCCCCCCAGTGATTTCCCTCCAAATACAACCTGGAGGCTCATCATGTAAAATGGAAAGAAGGAGCTGGCAGATGCTTACGATCTGCACAATAAGGATTCAGATCATGGTAATAATGAATTATTGGTGTCTGGCTCACCTGAGAAACGACTGCCCAGTTGAGAGAGAATTTGAGGCGCTGTTCAGAATCCAGAACGAATCATCAACCAGACTCTCTCTATCCCTCCCTCGCTCTCTGTGTAAGGCTTTGTCCTACTGCATGAGCACGGACATCTGAGCTTTCCTTTCTTTCTGCTCATCTCCCCGTTGAGACGGCAGCGAGCGAGAGAACACGTCGCACAGCTGCGATTTGAATTTTTCAGAGCAAGACGAGAAAACTTTGCGAGAAGAGATTTGGCCCAGTCCAGAGAGATGTGGTGGTGAATAAAAATGTGGGGGTACTTCTCGGTGTGTAACTGCGTGTCAATCACTGCTCATGCACACACATTCATTCAGGGACAGCAGATGTAAACTAGCTATTAGCTAACTCTGGTGCAATTACTCTTAATTGTGCATTGTCCCTGTAAAAATAAACAATAAAATGAAATGAAATTGAAATGAAATTCTCCCTTGTGGGGGGAGGGGCTTAGGATACCGTTTTGGAGGGACTGAGAAGTTGTCAATGTTCAAATTTCCATTATTAACAGAACTCAATTCTATTTCCAGGAACCTTATATCTGTTTAATTTAGTTGGCCGTGATGTTTGTGAGGGTTCCCTGGGAGATGAGATTCAGACTGCTATCAGTGGACGGGCATGTGTTTACATGTTTGGTTGCATGTGTGTGACGGTGTCTTCTTGTGAGATACGAGTGCATCATCTCTGGGTGTTCTGTCGGCTCACATGGCAAATGTACTCACTATATAGATTTAGTGTCCACATGAATACAATATGTTGACGAACCAGTCCTAGAACAAATAAAAAAAAAAAACAGTGCCGAAGCTAAGGTTCATCCCACCGTATTACCCAAAGTAGTTTTTCTTGTCTGTGTTTAGAGAAGTGGTGAAAATATGGTGGAAGTCGTTGCATTAAGCTGGTTGTAAATATAGCTTAGAATCGGTAAAGAACACTTAACACTGTATATGTTGTGTCGGCATTAGCTGAAATCTGAACTTCATACATTGCATCATGTTCATAGAGTAGGCATGGGCCGGTTACCGGTTGCAAGATATACCGAGGTTTGAAAAAGTTAAAAGTTTCAAAACCACCAACATTTTCTTCTTCAAGGACAGAAAGTGCAGTTTAGAAATCCCTCTCCCTGCCAGCGTGCAGTGTGTTTAAAAATAAAATACATTGTGTTAAATGGAAAAAGTAAATAGTTTTTTTACGCAGGCATTTCAAAAATAATACATTTAAAGCCATCGCAATACCGTAATACGGTGAAACCGTGACATCTTTGCTGAAGGTTATAATCATGCTTATTCATAGATGGCTATTGCAGGGATCTGGAACATTTCCGTCAAGGCATTTTGAAAATATGATACGGAAAAATTAAGATTCACCTTAGGGAATGCATGTCTTCTTAACAACAAAAATTGAATGTCAGGCAAGTGTACAGAAACGACAGAAAGAAAGATGACTCTGATAGGAAAGGGGTGATTTCCATGCAAGTCGATGCTCATGTTCAGTCTGAGATGGCGCAGAATGTCTTCGTCCTCGTGGCCTGGAGTGCTCTTCAGCCTTAAAACTATTTATGAAACCACTTCAGTCCAATCTCCACAGAATGGGTATTAAAGTGCTGTGTTGTAATTAGGCTTTAGCTAGCTTTATATAACAATGTATTATATAATCATTTTCAGTAAATTTACAGTGGCAATGACTCTAAAGCTCCTTTCACACACGCACTGCCAACCTGATTTTAGACATTGAAGGACAATTCTGGCTAATTAGTTTGCTTTTTATAATGTTTACCGGGATCTAGTATCTGTACAGCACTTTGGGGCAGTAGTGACTGCTTGTAAATGTGCTCTATAAATAAACTTGACCTTGACCTTGACAAAATGAACCTAGGGGTTAATAACGTGTACCGAGTCGAACGTTCTCTGGGATCTGTTTTTATTTTAATCGAATGTGTCCGTAGCTTGAAACTAGCTACCGCAAACCGGTGTTTAGCTGCTAACGCTAGCTTTCGGGGCACAGGATAAATCACTATATCTACACCACTAACAAGGCTCAAAATAGCACCACACTTAAACGGTAGCATAATGAGGGTCCCTACATGTACAGTCAAACGACGAACGCCGTGCAACCAGTAACCAGTAACATAGCTCGAAACGTGGTGTTCGTGATTTGACTGGTCATGGCCGCATGTAAACATTAACGCTACTGTCTTTATAATCTATCTTTGTAATGAACTGTCTGTACACTTACAAAGTTCTCAATGCTTCAGTTTACATGTAGGGACCCTCATTATGCTCCCGTGGAAGTGTGGTGCTATTTTGAGCCTTGATAGTGGTGTAGAAATAGGGATTTACCCTCTGCCCCGAAAACTAGCGCTAGCAGCTAACCACCGGTTTGCGGTAGCTAGTTTCAAGCTACAGAGACATTCAATTAGCATGAAAACAGATCCTAGAGAACGTTTGACTTGGTACACATATGTTATTAACCCCTAGGTTCTTCAATCGGACATCAAATGGTCTTTACCCTGCCAGCTACCTGCTACAAAGTCTGTGTTATCTCTGATTGCAACATGGCATCATGACTTTGCATAAATATACACGCCACTTTCATAAAGCAAAATGGCGTGTTATTGTACGCATTTTCAGCTATCCACGTGTATGCCTACGCTGTATACAGCTGATGTAAACATACCCACCACGTGGCCTCGCCACGTTGCGTGTTATCGCGAGAACGTGACGTACTATCGCGAGAACGCGACGTACTATCGCGAGAACTACGTCACACGCCTGTTAAAAAAAAAAAGAAGGTTGGGTTTAGGAAAAGAACAGAGGGAAAGGCTTTAGTAACAAACAGTGACAAAAACACGGAAAATAACGACAAAAACACGCTTAGGAAAACAATAAATGGTTGGGTTTAGGAAAGAAACATTGGGTAAGGCTTAAAAAAAAAAAAAAAAAAAGCTGAAAAATCGCCACACGCAAGACGCAAACCCGGTTCTCCCGGATGAAAGTCCTGTGTTTTACCCTTCCGCCACCCCAACCTACCTTCTTACTCAATCCCCCGTTTCTATATACTACTCGCTACGGCGGAAATTGATTCGCAATGTAGGTCAATGGCGGCCGATTTGCGTTGATATACACGCAAAAATGCGATTATGCGTCTTGATAACACGCAAAAACTGAATACAAATTGGCGTTTCATACATACGCCAATTCATGAGATCAGTCTGCTGATTGAGCCCAAAGTGCAAGAATTGCCAGCCAGCTAGTGTGCATGTTGATGACGTTTTATGCTGCCCGCGCAAAACCAAAAGAAAACTAATATCCAAGGGTGAAGAAGAAGGGTGGATTACACAAAGACGCCGACAAAAATGTCTTAACAGGAGAGATGAGATTCAGGAACCTCCGTCTGTAATGGCAAAAGACTGTTTATGATGAAATTACGAAGGGCTCTGCACACTTTAGCCAGCACCACCCCTCGCCTTAGTTCAAATACAACTTTAGACGGTACAGCCTTGACGTGGGATTGGTGGGATCTAGTGGGTAACTGTGACCAATGGAAAATACATTTTCATCATGTTGAATCTTTTTTTATTTTTTTTATTAGCTAATAATTCACCTGCTTCTTCATTTAACATTTGATTCACCATAATAACCTTTCTGGGACTTTATCCTATAGCGATCGGATTGCTGAGATTAATTTAAGTGTAACAACGTGTACCCAAATAATATATGGCATAATATTGTGCAGCAGGTTGCCGTGGTAATGGACTTGCTGTAGCCCATCAGATTGTGAATGATTGCTGCCGTTAATGGAAGCAGGGCTGCAGCGGCTACACTGCTGGCCAGCACACACTCTGTCTTCTGGACAGGTAATTTAGGGCACAGCATACACACACACTCACACCCAAACACTCAAAGACACACATAAATAGGCAGACATGCACACATAAACACACATACGTGAGCCAAGTCACAAAGACATAACCGCACAGTATCTGAAAATTCTCTCTCTCTCTCTCTCTCTCTCTCTCTCTCTCTCTCTGGGCCAGATGTACGGCCAACCCATAGAAAGCGCACGCTGCGATACTTCAGCTCACGTTGTATTTACCAAACCTGCAGTTCATCGGGTAATCAGCGCCTTTCTCCACCCACTATACCGTAAATTGCACGCATCTTTCTATCATGGATCAGCCACCGAGTCAGTCAAAGCAGGAAAAACAAAGATTTAGCGATAACGAAGTTGATCTGCTTGTTCATGATGTAACAGCTCGATGCGTGTTATTTCAGCATTAGTGGTGGGAAAATGTACGTATTGACTAGTGCGCTGTAGCAAAGCGTTAAGTACTGGTGCTATTGTAACTGCTGGAAAGGAATGTGAACGCTGAGTCGGAGATTCAATGTCATCTTTCATTTCTTCCGGTAACTGTACTATTGCATGGCTGAGAATTTTCACCGCAAAATAGAGGCGCGCTTTCACGGGTTTTCGTTTTACATACCGCGGAATACATGATTAGACACACTTTATGCTTCTCCTCCCATCTGTTTATGGGAAACTCCCACTTTCCCTTTCACCCTCCCATGAATGCATATGCATGACACAGAAAAGCGCAATTTGCCATTTTCTGTCCCCGCGACAGGCAGTCTGCGCTTTTACCTCAGTTTCTACATACCTCACCATGCTTTTACGCGCACGTTGTGAAACAAATACGCCTGAAGTGGGCGCAAAAGCGTTAGTACATCTGGCTCTCTGTCTCTGTGTCTGTCTGTTAATAAGGGTGTGCAGAGTGTAAATGTGGTCTTGATGTGCAATATTTCGGTAAAAAGCCAATTAGAATTTTACTCTCTGTCTCTCTCTCACACACACTCACACACACACCAAAGCAGCACAGCGTACTTTATTTTGTGCAAAACATACCAAAACTAACACACATGCATAATATTACTGTAAAATGACACACATAAACCTTTTGCTCTGGTAGGTATTACACTTCACAAGAGTGACTGACACACACACACACACACACACACACACACACACACACACACACACACACACACACACACACACACACACATCTGCACCTTGACAGCTTTTTCTGTATTATAGCAGACCTACTTTCAAAGTCCCACTACTGTACTTAGATGTGTGTGTGTGTGTGTGTGTGTGTGTGTGTGTGTGTGTGTGTGTGTGTGTGTGTGTGTGTGTGTGTGTGTTATGGGCTGTTTATGGGGCGCAGCTTGGCCCAGTTCCACTCAAGTCGTCCTTGAGACAAACACAGTTCTTAAAGTGTCAAAGTTTTAAAATCCGTCCGACTTTACTGTTTGGTCAAAGCTGTGTGTGTTGGTGTGTGTGTAGGAAAATGTTCTATGACTGCGACATCACCAGTCTAGTCAGAGAAGCACTGTCTAGCTTTCAGTCTTTTGTACAAATGCCACTTGAGCTCCACACACACACACACACACACACACACTCACACACTTAGGCACAGTACATGTAGTCAAAGCGCCTTAGCAGGTGTTTATTTATTTCATCCTTTTTAATTTGTATGTTGGTGTGATGACATCTTTGGGACATAATAGTTGATCATCCTCCTTTTGGCTGTAGTGGGGAAACCATAGGGAGCAAATACAGATCAGGGCTTATAGTTGAGCTCACATCTGTATTCTCAGCTTCTCAGACATCACTGGTTAGGTTTTTGGCAGAAGTCTGGGGAATGATGCATACCAGCTCTTCCCCCCTGGTATTAAAACTACACTGATTGGCCAATGGGGAGCACTGGTCTTGATCGATTAGTTGTCAACTATTTAATTAATTGGCGACTATTTTGATAATCGATTAACTGGTTTGAGACATTTTTAAAGAAAAAAATCTCTGATTCCAGCTTCTTAAATGTGAATGCTTTTGAGTTTCTTCGCTCCTCTGTGACAGTAAACTCAATATCTTTTGAGTTTTTGACAAATCAAGACATTTGATGCTTTGGGAAACACTGATCAACATTTTATAGACTAAACAACCGATCGTTTTACTGGGAAAATAATCGATAGTTGCGGCCCTATTCTCGAATGAATATGTACACTAAATATCTCAGACACCGCTGGGTAGATTTGATGAAACTCTCTTGAAACACCGTTGAATCTTTTTTGCACAAAACTAAACAATTTGGAGTCACTGGCTCCGGATTGACTCATGGACTCTGCATCATGGGCAGCATGGTGGCCCAATGGTTATGCACGTTAGCATGTTCTCCCCATGTTTGCGTGGGTCAAAAACATGTATCCAGTCAGTGCCTTTGATCAAGGCACTGGCTCAGATCTGGAGTTGGTCCCTGGGCGCTGTGATTGGCTGCCCATTGCTCCCTTGAGGGATGGGTTAAATGCAGAGAATGAATTGACAATAAAGTACCTGTACCTTTATCATGCCGGGGGGGTGACATCATTAGGTCATATCACCCAGCCCCACTTCAACAATATAACATTGACATTTCATTCATGTAGCTAACTTTCCCACACATAGTTATCCCTAATACGTGGGCTCGCTTTGCTGTTGCTGGATGCCTTTCTCTCTGTGTAACCTCAGGGCCTGCCGCACCCCGACGCAGCCTTGTGCTGCTGTTTACAGACCTCCCTTGTTAGGTTTGTGTATGTGTAACTTAAGCTATTGTGACGTCAGCAGCAGCGATTAAATGAATTTGTAATCCGTTGAACGGAGCCAAGATAAAGCTGACTAAATAACTGTTATGCTTGTACCACAGTCCTGTTAACACCTGTTCTCTCGTGTGTGACTGTGTGTGACTGTGTGTGACTGTGTCTGGGTGTGACGGAGGTATATGTTTGGTTAGGTTTGTATGTGTGTGAAAGACATACAGTAAACCTGCTGGGAAAGTGAATGCATAGTTTCATCAGAAGGAAAAACAAGTACGAGCATGTGTGTGTGCCGATACTCGGCTGCAGGATTAAAAAAAAAAAACAGCAGCCACCTCACGACATCATCTTCAAATTTTGGCAGCAAAAGGCTTATTTATACTCATACAACCAATACAATAGAGGCCGTTTGATCACGAATCTCTAAAGCAAAGATGTATGCCTCCATTATGGGGGAGCATTTGCTTGTTAAGGACTTATTTCCATGTGTAACAGCCAGACTGGAGACAAAGAGCTACATCTCAACAGCTTGTTGAGGGGAAGCTGTAGAGCCCTTCAGTCAAACTCATTCATGTTTTCATTTAATTGTCTGCAAAGGTTACGTAAGGTGAAATCCTATTTTAATTCTTTTTTTTTATTATAACGAGACCGAGCTGATGCCAGTCGGCAAACGCACGAGTAGGGCTGCACGATATGAGGGAATTATGCGATATGCGATAATGTAGTTGAATATTGCAATAACAATATTACTGCCGTTAAATAAACCGATATTAAAGTGTACTCAGTTCTGCAGCTTCCAGTGTTCTGCTGAAATACATCAAATTGCTCGTTGAATTTAAAACAAATGACAGGAAATCCTTTCCAACATTGAATTGAATATATAAGGCACAACTAAAAACGAATAACAGTTATATTTTAAAGTGTAGTTTTTTGTTCTACTGATAAAAAAAAGTGCTTGAGTGTCTTTCGCAATATGTCGCAGCCTTTTCGCTATATGTCGCAGCCTCTCGCGATATGTCGCAGCCTTTCGCGATATGTCGCAGCCTCTCGTGATATGTTGCAGCCTTTCGCGATATGCTTATTGCGCCAGTTAATATTGCGTTGACGATAAAAGCATGATATATTGTGCAGCCCTACCCACAAGTCACCTCCGCTTCACAGATGAAAGGATTTGCATCTCCGTTGTACTTTTTGTCCCTTTTTTGATTTTGGATCGTGGGTATTTATGGTGCATTATGCTTTAAAAGGACGAGGTGGCCGTGTCACTCTGCCAACAGAAAAGTAAGACAAAGACGATATGTTGCTACGAAACCCACGTTAGGGGCAACATAAACATTGCTGCATGTCACACTAGTAAACACTAATAACACGTTATACAGCAGGTAGCGTTAGCCCACCGTTAGCTACAGTAAACACTAATAACACGTTACACAGAAGGTAACGTTAGCCTACTGTTAGCCACAGTAGTAACTGGATTAAACACAGCTAAAAAGCTGACAGCTAAACGGTGTAGTGTGAATGTATTTCCAACAACGGGACATCCAACAGTCTGCTGCTAAAGCTATGAGCTAACAGACACAAACTGGCACTATAGTCACTGCTGAAAAACAAAACATACGGGACATAATGTTGCGTTTACTGGTAAACTGGTAAACATTGTGACCGGCTTATAATGACCAACTGCTACCTGTTGTGGAATTTTCCTCCCGTTACTCCTCTGTGACGGTCCACATCTAGAAACTAAGCTCCGCGGTGCAGGGAACAACTCTGATTGGCTCACAGAGGAACGTGATCAGAGAGTGGTTTATGGAGCGCTAGAGTGGCTTTGCAAAAACTTTGATAATGAGCGTTCTATGACGCATTTTAAATATCGCTCAATCACGCAAATTTGATCGTGGGAAGCCAAAATCGTGATCGTGATTAAAATTCAATTAATTGTGCAGCCCTAGTTTACTCAGCGTGAGATACATGTAGATAATATTCTCTCCGACACAACAAGGTACTAAAGAGTGGCAATGCAGTTGTTTTCCCCTCTTCTGCGGCAACATATAAATCCATCCAACCATCCATTATCTGTAACCACTTATCCTACTCAGGGTCGCGGGGGAGCTGGAGCTGATCCGAGCTGACGTTGGCCGAGAGGTGGGATAAACCCTTCACAGCTCTCCGGGCAATCACAGGGCTGTCAAAATATAAATATATTTTCATAAGTTGTCTTTGTACTCGGCTTCTTCATGCCTGTCTGGATTTGGGTTATTACCAAGGCACAAATAAAAGTTATATTTTATGTTACAATACAGTAAATATCAAGTGTTAACTTATACTGTAGGTAAATAGGGCCTTGCAAGACAACCATTTGAAAACAAAACTAGCCTAAATTCCAAAATGTTGGATTTGTGACTGTAATGTGTATGCTGAATTATAAATAGTAAACCTCAATACTACTTGAAAATTAGCTGACTTACACTAACTAGCGCTACACGTGTGACATTTCCACTCAGGCCAGATGCCATGAAAGAGTCTTCTAATCTCCTAACAAATCCTTTTTTACTATCCTCACCACTACTTCCACACCAGTCATTAGAGCCGAGGACCTTCAACCTGTCAGGTCGTGTGTTTCTATCTCTAGCCTTAAAAAAATAAGAAGACTCAGGAAATTCTGTCTCTCTCTGTCTGCCCCATCTCCCGTTCCCTCCCCCCCGTCTCTCTCTCTCTCTCTGTCTCTCTTTCTTTGTGTCCCTCTGTATGCCTCTCTCACTAAGCATCATGGTTTCTTGTTATACTGACTGGGAGTCTGTGGCGCTGTGCTGGCAGTGTTGATGTTGCTGTCACTGCAGTCAGCCTTGGCGGGCCATCCTGTGTGTGTGTGTGTGTGTGTGTGTGTGTTTTTGTGTGTGTGTGTGTGTGTGTGTGTGTGTGTGTGTGTGTGTGTGTGTGTGTGTGTAGGGGAATCCTCCAAGGTCACAGGAGACAAACTGCTGAGTCACCTACTGCTCCGTCATCAAAACAGCTTTCTCGCTGTTTATTAAAGCAGTGCTTTGCTGTTATTGTCGATTTAGGTCATTATTAAATGGCACATGTATACAAGGAGCAGAGTGTTGCCTATTTGAGAGAAAGTACAGCATCATTAGCATTGGTTTAGAGTTTCTGACCAGCTTACAATGTCACTCCAATGTTCACTCTCCTTTTAGCTTTGTTTTGGTCTCCACCAACTCCTGAGAGCAAGATCTGCCTCTTTAGCTGCTCTTAACTGCTCTTTGTTGACCAGCTAGTCGCTAACTTTATGTGTCCGCCGTTCTGGGCAGCTAGCATACAGAGGGTTTGTCACAGCTTTTTGTCTGAAAACAGCTGGCTGCAATCTGGTGTGTCTTGGCAGCGTTGCATTCCCCCCCACACACACACGGAGGGCGCATGCTCGTGCAGCGACTGGCAGCAACTACGTCTGTATCAGTGTTTGTCTATGTGTTCTACAAATTTCGACTTGAATACAGTGGATCTGGACTGATCCACAAGGTGGAATTGGATGAGATCTAACTTCTGACTCTCTTCTATGTTTGCAAAACCATGGAGCTTAGGGGGGGTCTGTATGTTAATGATATATGGTGCAAAACAGTCGGTGTCAGAGAGAGAAAAAAACTAAACACGTTGAGCTACTGTCTGTGTCTCTACGCCCACACTACCTCCCCCGGGAATTCACCCAGATATTTGTCACCGTTGTGTACATTCACCCGAGAGCTAATGAGGAGGAAGCCATCGGAGTCTGTACTTAAAGTGACCCAGAGGCTGCAATCCATAGCTCCAGATGCGCCCATGCTTGTCTTAGGTGACTTCAATCACTGTTCGCTGAAAAAAACTCAATTTTCTACCAATACGTCACCTGCTCAGCCAGGCATAACAAGATTCTTGACATGTGTTATGGTTCTGTCAAAGGAGCATTCAAGTCCCCCCCCCTCCCCTCCCCCGATCACAATTGTGTGCAGCTCATACCAGTATATCGTTCTGCCCTAATATCATCACAAGACAGATCAGCACCTGGACTGAGGATTCTACCCTGAGCTTACAGGGATGCTTTGACTGCACAGACTGGGACATGTTTAAGGAATCTTGCAGTGGCATTGATGAGCTGACCATGTCATCAGCAGCTATGTGACCTTCTGTCAAGACAGTGCGATTCCAAATAAAGACTGTGAAGGTATTTCCTAACAGCAAGCCATGGGTGTCAAAATCTCTGAAAACCCTGTTAAATTTGAAAAGAAGGGCATTTCGAGAGGGCAACCTTACAGAGTTGAACATGCTTAAAAAAGAGATCAGGAGTGAAATAGGCTGTGCGAAACAGAATTACAAGGAGAAGCTGGAAAGAGAACTTGCTAACAATAGGCAGGGGTCTGCCTGGAACACTTTAAAAACTATTGTAGGTTCAGAAAGCAAAGGCAAAAATAAGGTTTCTCTTGATGGTTTTAATTCTGACAATCAATTGGCACAGGCGTTTAATAAGTTTTATCTCAGGTTTGATTGCCTTGATTTTAATAGTGAAATTTGAAAAACAGACTATCCAGTTCGGGACCTATTCCCTTTGATGTTCTCTCTTTGGCCAAATCTTTTAAACACTCTAAAGCTAACAATCCTGATTGTATAAGTAGTCAACTGCTTTCCTCCTGTGCAGAACAATTAGCCCCCATCTTTCACCGTATCTTCCAGCTGTCACTTAACCTACAGAGGGTGCCAAAGAGTTGGAAGCAGTCGATAGTCATCCCTGTGGCCAAAAACAACTATCCCAAAGTTCTTAATGATTTCAGACCTGACTTCCCTCATAATGAAGTCCTTTGAACAACTGATAAAAACAGATATCCTTACCAAGACTGCACATCTACTTGG
The DNA here is from genome assembly GCF_004354835.1 of Perca flavescens. NCBI lineage: Eukaryota > Metazoa > Chordata > Actinopteri > Perciformes > Percidae > Perca > Perca flavescens. The sequence continues at coordinate 19,699,926 of NC_041353.1, read as the reverse complement.
CCCTTGGAATAGAAGATGCCACTGCGACCTTAATAAACCTTGTTGTAGAACATCTTGAAGGAAACAAAAGCCATGCCAAGCTCCTATTTGTTGACTTTTTGTGAGCTTTTAACACGATCCAGCCCCACATTCTAATTGATAAACATCAATAATTTTAGCTTAGATATTAACACTGACTACGTTTACAAGCTGTCAATTTTCGGGTTATGGTCGGGTTAAGGTCACTATTCGGGTTTCTGAAACATTCGGAATAAACCGTTTACATGCGTGAGCAGAGAGAGTTACTCCTCTATACATGGAATTTGTAATCAATTGGCAATATCCCGATGTAAACGGCGACGCACGGTTAGCATCTGGACGTACGGACAACCTTAAGACGCAATAACTTTTCGGTCACCTTCTTATAAATCTCACTATCTCGGTACTTTCTGCCGTCAACAAAAGATATTATATTCATGGTTTTCACCACACTAATAAAGAAATTGGTTTCCTCCTCGCTCCAAAAGTGTGGTGATGTGCTGCGTCTCGCCATGTTTACCTCTACTTCTTGTTTACTTCCGGTATACTGCGCTCAGGTTTTCTGCATTGACATATATATATAACTATATTATTATAGTATATAATTATTATTATAACTATGTTTTCTGGCGCATACAAGAAGTTCCTCTATTCAAAAGACCAAGATTCCTTGCGAATATAACATGCGCAGAACACAAATCAATGTTCCTTTTGATGGGGATATGCCGATACGCGTTTACATGACCAAAATTTCGGGTTAGAAAAGGGGTAACCCAGGTAGCATATTCGGGTTTTTAAAAACCGTAATATGAGCATATTCGGGTTTTTGCCGGTGTTTACATGGCCGTGCGCGACGGGTTATTGCTAATATTCCTGTTTTGAACAGGTTATTGGCTGCATGTAAACGTAGTGATTGTAGGCTGGATTCTTGACTTTTTAACATCCCGAACTCAGAGAGTGAAGGTTAATGGATGCATGTCTGGGGAATTGATATCATCCACTGGGTCACCCCAGGGCTGTGTCTTTTCCCCTCTCCTCTATATTCTTTATAACGGCGACTGCCGACGTCGTCACGAAAACAGGTCAATTTTCAAGTTCTGACTCTGTGATAGTCTCCTACATGACAGTGAAAACAGCCACGGTCCTGTAGTTGATGAATTGGTGTGACAATGCATTCCTACACCTAAATGTGCAGAAAACTAAGGACATGTGCATTGGTTTTAGACACAGACCCACTAACAACCAAAATACCATTGTCAAGGGACAGGATGTAGACTCTACTGAAACCTATAAATATCTTTGGACCATAGTGGATAACAAGCTGAAATTCATTTATTTATTTCCACTCTGAAGCGTTATGTAAAAACGGCCAGCAGCGCCTGTATTGCTTGAGGAAACTGTCCAAGTTCCATATCTACAAGTCCCTCGTGATTCTGTTCTACAGATCTTATATTGAATCTGTCCTGACCTTCTCTCTTCTCTGCTGGTTCGGAAATCTTAACATCAAGTCTAAAACTGCACTAAACAGAGTTGTCAAGATGAGCAACAAGATATTGGGTGTCCAACAGTGCACGTTATCAGACCTGTTCCATGGACAGATAGTCAGGAAAGCTAATGCTGTTCGCGCCGACAATTCCCACCCCTTATTTTCTGAATTTCAGTCCTTGCCGTCCGGTTCCCGTCTAAGATGTCTATCTGTAAGGAGTAACTGGTACAAGTACTCCTTTATACCTGCAGACATTTCCTTCTTGAATAGGGGTCAGGGAAGGAGTCTTCTTTGATCTCTTGGCAACCTCATTTTGTCGTCTTTCTTTTCTTTCTTTCTTTATTCCTTGGTTGGTTATATATTGTAGTCTGACTCTGCTATCCATGCACCTTGTACTGGTATTTATTTGTCCTCGTACTGTTACGGTTGTGTTCCAGTTGGACTGTGTGTAGAACTTGTATGTATTTATGTGTCTTGTACTGTATGTGTTTATACTTGCTGGACACCTAATCGCCCTTTCGGGGACACAAATAAAGTTGAAGTTGAATCTGGTCTGGAAACAAAGCTGATGAGAGGGGTCAAAATGTCGGAATGGAAAACGTTAAGTTCAAACGTGTTAAAATGCTCGGTAGAGCTGAGGGGGAAATGCATGGTTGGGTCATATTATCTGTAGATTCGCAATTGCAAGACACTCCTTTCATATTACACGTTTGATCCATTGAGTGATGTTGCCGGCAGGTGGGTTGTCATCGTGGGTCTTTATGTTTTTCCCTTTCATTTTCCTCTTTTTCTTTTTCCTCCTTAAAAACATCCACTGCACTCATGATTAACTCCTTGCATGCTCTCTGGCATGTAAACACAAGGGAAGTCTCCTGACATCCCAGTAGTGGCCAGGGCTGTTGCCATGGCAAATCCATACCTCAGAGGCTGTGTTTGTGTGTGTGTACCCGCATGCCCATGTCTGTGTGATGTGAACACACAAAGCAGACAGGAAGCATCATCTTTCCTGTGTAGTCGCTCCCATTTTCCACTTAATAACACACACACACACACACACACACACACACACACACACACACACACACACACACACACACACACACACACATACACACAGGTGTGGTGTACAGATCCTCAGAAAAACAATTCTGCCAAGATGTCTAAGAATAATTAGCTAAAACTAGAAAATAAAACAAAATCAGTTAACCCGTAAACATTTTCAAATACTGAACATTGGGGGAAACGCAAAATTACTGATGCTGCCAAAAAAAGGTATAATAAACATTATTCTAATAAGATAATATGACATTAAACATTAACAGTCCTTACAGTTGAAAGAAATATACACTGCATGTTGCCTGCTGCCTCATACAGCATCTGTAAACACAGTGGTCCCTTAAAGCTTAAGTGTGTAACTTTTCCGTTACATTCAAGCAGTTGCCAAATGAGTTGCTACAAAGCTAATGAAGCTCCACACAACTCTCTCTGTATTTCTCAGTATTTTAATCCTCCGTGTCCTCCTTGGCTACTAGCAACTGGTTGGAGGAGGGGTGGGGGCTGTGCGCAATCATGTAGGCTTGTATCATGTGGATGCACCAACAGTTTTGTTGTCATTACTTAGAATTCCTTATGGGGGCAGCAGAAACAACGCACTATAGCATTAAAGGTCCCATTGCATGAAAACAATTTTTTAACATTAATATGAGTTCCCCCAGCCTGCCTATGGTCCCCCAGTGGCTAGAAATGGTGATAGGTGTAAACCGAGCCCTGGGTATCCTGCTCTGCCTTTGAGAAAATGAAAGCTCAGATGGGCCGATTTTGAACCTTGCTCCCCCCCCTCTCCTCCTCAATAGCTACAGACACAGAAATGGCACATCCTAAGGGAAGCTCATTGTGGGACTGGCTCTAGTGGCTGTAATTCTGCACAGTTCAGGTCCAGATAACAGCTTGTTTTGTCTAAGCCTCTATTTTGTGAGAAATCCCGTGTCCAGATAGGCATCTGTTTTTTTGTTGAATCTCTATTTTGGGTTCCTCTGAATTATGGATTTGAATCGTGTTCTGTATCTCCGCACACATGCCTGAGATCTCATAAAGCCAGTGCATTGATTCATCTGTTGACTGTTTATTATATCATTCTATCGTGACCTGTAACCTGTAAGCAATCTTGTCCTGAATGAATCGGTTCATGCTTTTTTCTGTTAATGTTTAATTTTGTCCTACAGAGCTCTGCATGCATGTACCATCTGTTGTGGTATTGCCGGTGGAGTGGAGCCCATTCTTCACACCCATATGGACAATGGATTGGATTACAGTGTTCGGAGCCTTTAGACCAAATTTTGCTTGACATGTCTGTTTTCTGCATTTTTGTCTTAATTGTATAGAAGGCTTTACAGGCATAATCTCTCTCTCTCTCTCTCATCTTCATCTACTGCTGTCGGAGCCACAGTGAGAATACAGACTATAATTGGCACTTAATTGCTGCCGTGGCAACAGTGCTATTTAAGCCTACGCACTCTGCAACTAAAGAATAGCGCGCACACACACACACACACACACACACACACACACACACACACACACACACACACACACACAGTCACAAAAAAGGGGAAGGAAAACACATGGAAGCTCTCTTTACCTCATTGCTCTCCAGTGTTGTTGGCTGATCTCTTGGCCTCGTTTGAATTGTCGTCTAATTAAATAAATGTGAAAAACTGACCAGTTAAGCTACACTGTGTGACTGTTAATGTTCAATATTGTACCTCATTTCATATATCTATTCTATATCGATGACGATTCATTCAGGGGATTGCTCCGGTGCCTTGTTTTCGGCCGGATGTCCGTCCCCTTCCACTTTCTTTGTGTTGACATTTTGACAACTCTGGTGGATTATGGTTAACTGCTCCTCAAATCTCTTCAGGGTAAATCCAGACAGCTAGCTAGACTATCTGACCAATCAGAGTTTTCTGTTGCACGACTAAAACAACTTTTGAGCGTGCACTCGTTCCACCAAAACAATTATTTTCCCGAGGCTATTTTGCAGAGGCACCGTAGCTCCGTCCGGCGCTTATTGCCGCCCATGACAATTGTGATTGGTTTAAAAAATGCCAGTAAACCAGAGCACGTTTTTCTCCCATCCAGGAATGCTGTGTGGACTAGCCAGACCCTCCTCCAGATTAGATTAGAGTATATCCAGTTGTTCTTCGTCCCCGTTTGCTCAGCACCGTTATGTTGTCTGTAAGGGACACAGGAGTTTTCTACCCAGAAGAAGTTATTGTAAACAAACATTGTGACTGGGTCTATATTTTGACGATATTTAAAGTGTGCTCCCCATGTAGGCTGAGTCCTTGACAGCGGCCTGGGTTTGTATCCGACCTGCGGCACTTTGCATGTCATCCCCTCTCTCCCCTGTCTATAAACCACTACAAAAATAAAAAAATTCATTGTATCGACTAATCGATTAGTTGAGTTAATCGACAGATCTGTAAATCTGAGTTTCTCCGCAAAGAGTCATGCAAAAGCACCGCTTTAATTCTTGTGTTTACCAGAGACGTGCTTGTACGTTTCTTGGAAATAAGTCATTTAGCATAAAAAAAGCATCAAATATGACTAATGGACTAAAGAAACCTAAGTTGACTAAGTCCAAAACGACCGATTAGTCGACTAATCGACTAAGAGGGAACAGCCCTAATAGAAGCTATAATAAATATATATTTTTCTGAAAGTAGTTCTAGTGATTTATTGAAGCTTCTAATGAATTCAATATTTAAACCCAAGATGAATGAAAAGAGGGGAAAATATTCAGTTTCTTTTGCATCACTTCATTCACATTTATGTTTAGAGTAGTGGGCTGTGCTGTGCTATGTTTTGTTAATGTTGCTATGGCAACCTGGCTTCAATGTAGTCTCATCTTCGTGTCGCCACCAAGTTCACCTGCCCGCTGCTGTGTAAAGAGACTTCCCTCCACACGCTGCTCAGTGTGTAATAACAGGCTGCGTACTCTGAACTCTGCAGATGTGAACTGTGGTGGCACCGAAATGCAACACTGAGACGCCTGAAAATGTCAGTTCCAAGAAATTGTGAGCCTTAGATACAAGGAAGGACTTTAAAATGCAGTGGATTAAAGGGGGGTGAAGGATGATGTGTTACTAAAACGTAAATTGTTAAAACTGATATCCCTGGCTGCCTTGCAATTGGGCAGCTTGAGCCTAAATAAACCCAATTCTGTACAATAAATGCAGCATGAGGTCATGCGTTGGACTCCCAGTGCGCCAAAACGCACTCGGCCTGCTGGGTAGTGGAAGATGCTTCAGATGTAATGTTTCTGTCTGAGAGCCAAATGGCTTGTGCCCAAAACTGAAGCGGGAACGAGCCAGGTCTTTTATTTTTTTTTTTCATCAAACCTTCATCTCTCTGTCTTTGTCAGTGGCGCTCTCTCTCTCTCCTCATCTGCTGCACACAAACCCTTTACAGTAATCACTTATTCTTTCTTCCTGTCTTTCCATTTTCTCTCTGATTCCTTGTATCTTTTTCTCATTTACAGCCTATCAACTACGTGTGTGTGTGTGTGCGTGCATGTGTGTGTATGTCAGGAACTGGCCTATCTTTTCATTGGCACCGAGACAATGATACGCGATTCAAGCAGATTACTTTGTATTCAAAGCGCATGAAGATAACGGTGCACGTGTGCGTGTTAACGAGCGTGTACGTGGTCTGCTCGGCAATGACGGAAGCTTGGCGCTGTACAATTGCCCTTGTCCACGCTCTGTCATTATCAGGCCTTCTGCTCGCCGGATGAGTGTCTGTGTGTGGGTGCGTGAGTCTACTCAGAGTCAACCACTTCTGCTTTGATTAAACTACTAATTATTGATCGGGCTGGAGCAGACCTACAGAGCTGACCTTATCCCTCTCTGCGTGCGTGCGTGTAAGCCATATGCATCCAGAGAGCGAAACTGTTCTTTCCCAGCTTTTTTTTGTAACACTATATGTCATTTAGCTCCCATTCTCATTGGCTAAATCAACGTTTTTTCAAAGCTGTACTTAAGTGATTAGATAGATAAATAGATAGATAGATAGATAGATAGATAGATAGATAGATAGATAGATAGATAGATAGATAGATAGATAAATAGATGTATAATGTGATATGTAAGAGTGTGTGACAACTAGTCAGCAAGCGAGCACAAAACATGTTGTTTAAACAGGTAGCTAAAAGTAAGGAATGATCAGTTCAAATGATAAGCTAAAAGTAACGTTGATGGATAAATGGTTGAAACATTCAGCTTCACTCCAAGCAGTAGTAACCTAGAAAGCTAATGGTAGGAGTAGTAATAGTACGATTGCTGACCAAACCAACCTTGAGCCCGATCTCATGACATGATAGACGTGTTAACATTTTGCACTTAGGGAATTGCTACAATAGCTGTGCGCCATTAATGCCATTTCACAGCCTCAATTTATGGCACTTCCACTGTAGCCGAGCACTTTGTGAGCCAACAGAAAGGCATTGATGGACTTTCTGGTGTTGTCTTGGATACGTGTGTACATCATTGACTCTCATTGAATGACCCTTTTTTATGTAGGTTTGTTAATACAGGTGTGAAATCATGCCAATTAGACATAAGCTTGAGCCATTTTCACCCCACCATTAGGTTACTGTATTTATCAAATAGAGATTTGATTTTCATTTTAAATTGTTTTGATAACCTTTTGAATAAATCAGCTTTATCAGAGGGCAATGCACTGCACAGTGGTATATAATATAATGCTACATGCAGGATTTCTTTTACAAACTGTCCTTTAATCTAGGGCTGCTCGATTATGGAAAAAATAATAATCAAGATTATTTTGGTCAATATTGAAATCACGATTATTTAACACGATTACTCATTAACATTTGGATATAATGGATAGTGTCCAGGGTATAATCTGTTAGTGTCCTTTATCTCACAGAAAGAGTCTGTGGATCAGAATAAAATCAGTTTTACTACTGTGAGTCGGTTCAGCTTAACAGATATCATACATCACGTTACACAGCTAATGAACAGTTCCACAGACATAACACAATGTGCATCTCACATCCCATGTTCACTCACTATGACCACTACTACTGTCATTACGAAACATTGGGCCAAAATATCAACAATATGTTGTTAATAATGTTTTTTTGCTCACCAAACGCTGCTGCCATCTTTACTCACGCTGAGTTTTTAAATTCCAGCAGATGATATGCACACGACTTGCCTCCCTGACTGGCTTCGGGAGGGGCGGATGTGCGTGTGCGGATGTGCGCATGCGCATGTCATTCAGAACACAAGACAAAATAAGAGTGTTCTTGCAAAACAGAATATGGCAAAATAATCTTTTTTTCTCGATTATACTATTTTGGTGATCGTTGGGAGCCAAAATCAAAATTGAAATCAAAATTCAATTAATTGCGCAGCCCTACTTTAATGCCAAGGTTGGCCGTTGGATCCCTGACAGCGAAGTTGTACCCCATCGCCCTGCATGGCAACTCTGCCGCCATTGTGTGAATGAAAGGCAAATTGTAAAGGGCTTTGTCCGGTATGGCAGAAAAGTGCTATATAAATGCACTCCATTTACCATTCACGACGAATATGCACTTGGATGCATTTGATTGGCCAATGTCGTGCATTGCAGTTATGTGGCATTACACCAAACATTGAAAGGGCTGCTTCCACCACAACACTTTAAAGTTTCTTTAAAGGTCCCATGGCATGACAATTTCACTTTATGAGGTTTTTTAACATTAATATGAGTTCCCCCAGCCTGCCTATGGTCCCCCACTGGCTAGAAATGGTGATAGGTGTAAACCGAGCCCTGGGTATCCTGCTCTGCCTTTGAGAAAATGAAACTTCAGATGGGCCGATCTGGAATCTTCTCCTTATGAGGTCATAAGGAGCAAGGTTACCTCCCCTTTCTCTGCTTTGCCCACCCAGAGAATTTGGCCCACCCATGAGAGAGAGACATCATGGCTTTCAAACGATCAAAGTGGCAGTTGGTCAAGGCCACACCCCCACCCTCCACCATGCCCCCCCCCTCTCTCCTCCTCAATAGCATTTAAAGCTACTGACACAGAAATGGCACATACTAAGGAAAGCTCATTGTGGGACTGGCTCTGGTGGCTGTCATTCTGCACAAAGAGACTTCAGATACAGTATTAGGGGACCATTAAGGCCTATATAAAAGCATCCAAAGAGCACCATGTCATTGGACCTTTTAAATAATTATCAGTTACTTTTCAAAATCCACATGAACCACTCTTCACATGGCCATGAATTGGATCCACTGCAACAGTACTTATTTAAACTGAAAATACATCACTTTTAAAGCCGGTTCACCTGTTACTCCTGTTATTTCCTGACAAGCAATGTATTAATTAAAAGGCTGTTCTTTTAAAAGGGAGTCCGGCACAGTTCTCGCTCCACATAAAACACTATACTACATCACTTCCAGCAAACTTCACGGAGAACAATGAGGGCAAAACAGCATCACTGATCTGTGTCAACCAAATATTCTCTAGTCCAGCTCAGCTAAGACCCAATCAGTCAGCATGTTAGCGTGCTGTTCACTACCGAGCCTGTCTATAACTGTTAGGCTACCGATAGTCTATATCCTTTTTATGTTCCACTTCCCGGGATTGCTCCGGTGCTGCAGGAAATTCCGCCGGATGCATGCATTTTTCGTTTCCTTCCGCTTTCTTTGTGTTGGAATTTTAAATTTGGTGGATTTATGAGGACTATTTTTGACTGCTCCTCAGATCTCTGCAGGGTAAATCCAGACAGCTAGCTAGACTATCTGTCCAATCTGAGTTTTCTCTCGCACGACTATTTTACAGCGGCTCTGTGCGGAGTTTAGCACCGCCCATGACGACTGTGATTGGTTTGAAGAAATGCCGTTAAACCAGAGCACGTTTTCCTCCCATCCCCGAATGCTATGTGGAGTAGCCAGACCCTCCTTCAGCGCACTTTGGAGGAGGGTCTGGCAAAGCGAGACTAGGCTACCGACAATGTTTCAACTGATTTAACAGTTTAGATAACACACTCGACTGTCCTGCTGTTACAGATGTGAACTAACCACAGACAGTTGCCTCATTCAAGGACTCGCAGCAGTGCATCGCTGAAGTTCATGGTGCTGCTTTGCTGCAGAATGAATATAAGGAAAACATAATGGATATTTGGCGTTATTTTTGGTATTAAAAAAAATGTATATAGGGGGAACACTGATCTATACCATCTATTGGTGCAACGCAGGGGAAAATGTAACAGCAGCAAAAGGAAGTATAAGAACAGTACACACCATGAGGCCAACTCAACTTTTTGGAGAAACGCAAACCCACGTCACGCTGCGTTGGCCAATCATGTAACCGGCGATCAGACTTGTCAGTGTGTTTTGAGCTCTGGTTCAAGGCGCTGTGAGAATCCCGTACAGTAAACAGGAAGTATCACTGCCTTTAGCAACGTTGGTACCACTACAGTTGGTGGTAAAGTCTTTGTTTTAATCACATCCCCACTCATCATGCTGTTGCATTGCATCCTGGTCTGTTTTCCTACTATGACCTCTTAGCCTCTTCTAAAATGGATTTCTCTGTGTATAAATTGTTTCATGGTGGCCCTCAGAAAGAAGCTCTTGCTCTTTGACACCAAAACCTAATGGTAAACACTAGGTGACCCTGAAAAGTCCAATATCCAATGCTTCAGTCAAAGGAGCCTATTGCTACTGCCAATCTCACAGTCAAATCCCCCCCGATTCAACAATCAGTCGACGAAAGGCAAGACTTGACGAACCTCATTGGACTATGTCAATTCTTAGTCGGGGACATCCCTAGTAAAACACTGCTGTGTAAGATCACAGAGGAATCTGATGACTGAACAACTTTTTATAATCCGTATATTTTCAGCTTGACATTGAGAAACAGTGATGGCTGATGTCAGTCTCCTTGTTAAATGTGTCACTGTCACCTTGTCAGCCTATTCTAGCCTCTTCGTTCCTATCTCTGTCTTTTTGTGTGTGTCTGTGTGTGTGTGTGTGTGTGTGTGTGTGTGTGTGTGTGTGTGTGTGTGTGTGTGTGTGTGTGTGTGTGTGTGTGTGTGTGTGTGACAGACTGTTTCCATGTTGGATATGCACCTAATGGAGAAACACACACACATGCACACACCTTTGCTGCCAATACTCTTCCTGCGCGGCGCACTGACAGAGGCAGTGGAGCTCGACTGACACAATTACACAGGTTCATACAGGAGGAAATGCAATCATTGTTGCCGCGGGTAACGGCAAGCAAGGACTGCCAGCCAGTCAACCCCCGACACGCTCTCTCACTCTCACACACACACACACACACACACACACACACACACAGCCCAGTTTGTAAACTCTGCTGCCAGATGTTATACAAGCCCCCATTCTCCCAACAAATAAACAGGTCCTTTAGTGTGTGTGTGTTTGTGTGTGTGTGTGTGTGTGTGTGTGTGTGTGTGTGTGTGTGTGTGTCTGTGTCTGTGTGTGTGTGTGTCTGTGTTGCATGCAGAACCTGTGGGTACCTTATTTATTTGGTCCATTCTGCCGCCATTTACATTTGTAAACACACACACACACACACACAATCTCTCCCCCTCTCTCCTGACATTTTTCCTCATTTCAGTACAGTTTAGCCTCACTTTTCTTTCACTTCTTCCCACCATTCAGACACAATGTTCAGCATGAATGAACAGAGAGTGTGCGTGTGTGTGTGTGTGTGTGTGTGTGTGTGTAAATGAAAATGATGTACAAATCCTTCCTCTACTAATGTAGTAACCAATTATTGTTGCTCCCGGTTGCATTATCATAATTGCTAACTGGAGATTAAAGCCTAACCACATCTTGTTGATGGTCACATCAGTGTTGATTGTCTTCGCATCTACATTGTTTTTAGCGTTAGGCCTACCTGTTGTGATCATGGCTCTGAAAGCAGGATAGGTTCCAATCAGTGCAGCAGTTTATGAGGGGCTCGTCCACCAGGTGACAACTTAAAGGACAAAAACGACAAGTGTCTTTTTAACATGTTGAGCAACTACAAGCCTTTAAAAAAAGCTTCAATGCACCCTGAAATAGACACCCCAAGTCTCTGGAGTTCTACTGGAGGGATGCCTATTTCTTCATTCGATGTTTTGATAATCGTGGTAGAGAGCGCTGAAGCTGTATTTGGTTGAGATGAAGGAAAGTTTGTTTGTAAGACCACATTTTCATCGGACATTTATTCAAAGTGTCTGATCTTATTCTGTCATATTTGTTCAATGGTACACTAAAATTTTGTAGAACAACAATCCCTCTTAGAAGTACCCCGTCTTTGAGGTGGAAAAACTCTCCCTTGGAGACTGAACCAAAGTCATAAAGTTGTGAGCCGCAAAACAAAAACAGTGAGCTGAGAGAAGCTTAAATGCTTCTTAGAGTTGGGGTAAAGTGCAGATGCACTCTTTTTAAAGGTCCCATGGCATGAAAATTTCATTTTTTTAGGTTTTTTAACATTAATATGCGTTCCCCCAGCCTGCCTATGGTCCCCCAGTGGCTAGAAATGGTGATAGGTGTAAACTGAGCCCTGGGTATCCTGCTCTGCCTTTGAGAAAATGAAAGCTCAGATGGGCCGATCTGGAATCTTCTCCTTATGAGGTCATAAGGAGCAAGGTTACCTCCCCTTTCTCTGCTTTGCCCGCCCAGAGAATTTGGCCCACCCATGAGAGAGAGACATCATGGCTTTCAAACGAGCAAAGTGGTGGTGGTTGGTCAAGGCCACACCCCCACCCTCCACCTTGCCCCCCCACCCCTCCCTTCCCCCCCAATAGCTACAGACACAGAAATGGCACATACTAAGGAAAGCTCATTGTAGGACTGGCTCTAGGGCTGTAATTCTGCACCAAGGATTTTCGGGAAAGAGACTTCAGATACAGTATTAGGGGACCACTATGGTCTATATAAAAGAGACTTCAGTTACAGTATTAGGGGACCACTAAGGCCTATATAAAGAGACTTCAGATACAGTATTAGGGGACCACTAAGGCCTATATAAAGAGACTTCAGATACAGTATTAGGGGACCACTAAGGCCTATATAAAAGAGACTTCAGATACAGTATTAGGGGACCACTAAGGCCTATATAAAAGAGACTTCAGATACAGTATTAGGGGACCACTAAGGCCTATATAAAAGAGAATTCAGATACAGTATTAGGGGACCACTAAGGCCTATATAAAAGAGACTTCAGATACAGTATTAGGGGACCACTAAGGCCTATATAAAAGAGACTTCAGATACAGTATTAGGGGACCACTAAGGCCTATATAAAAGCATCCAAAAAGCAGCATGTCATAGGACCTAAGTACATAACATTTTTGCTTTCGCTCTGTTTTGCTGGAAACTCCCGCAGGCAGTTCCGTATAACACAAAAAAATATTAAGGTGAATTATTAAAAAATATTGATTCCGGGAAAAAAAATCAATTTAAAAGATCGTCGAAATAGCAATCACAATACATACGCGGATAAATTTATTTAACAGCCATTATCAGTGCAAGCGGGTATCTTGAGTGTGTGTGTGTGAGGCAGTTGAAGAGATCTGATTGGTCGCCAGACAGTCCACCTTGATCACCAGGGGCAACCGGCAGTATGATCACTTTGTCGCTGTAAAAGATGTGCGGAGCGTGAGGTGACAGACAAAGAGAGGGTGACAGAGCGAGGGAGAAGAAGAGCGAGTGAAGGTGAGAAGAGAGCGAGATTCTCGCTGAGAGGCGTGAGAAAAACACCTGGAGCAAGCGCTTCAGGGACGGCGGCAACACAGCGCTTACCGCTGTGATGGCACGCTGGTGTCCTTATTGCCAGTCGCCCTGGTGGCAGATGGTCAGCTTGTCAAATGCGCTTCGCTCTAAAGAGCTCCAGGGCTTTCTGCACAGCAGCACACATCGCTGTGATAGAGAGCTCATTCACAGCAGACTCTTTCCGCTCAAAGGAGGAGGTTAAACACACTTACAGCACAAATATACACACCGAAATACACACAAATGTAACAATGAAGGAATGAAAACCTCAGCATGGAGAAATGGAGGAAGGTTTGATGGAGTGCAGTGGTCGACGCTATATGAAAAAGGCATCCTGATGCGAGACTCATATTTCAAGCAGGCAGGCATGTCGGAAGGAGAGATGGAAGGTAATTCATGAATTGAGTCTTGACTGATGTAAATATAGGGCCCCGACGGATATTAGAATGAAATGTGTAGTCAACAGATCTGGGTGGGTTGAGCAATCTCAAAGCACAGTTGGACTCTCCATCGACACTTTCTTTTTTTTGCTCCCATTGGTGTAGTGCTGTTCCAGATTCATCACTATAAACCTGACTGCGTTTGCAACTTTTCCTTAAAGGTCCTATGACATGCTGCTTTTTGGATGCTTTTATATAGGCCTCAGTGGTCCCCTAATACTGCATGTCAAGTCTCTTTCCCAAAATTCAGCCTTGGTACAGAATTACAGCCACTAGAGCCAGTCCTACAATGAGCTTTCCTTAGTATGTGCCATTTCTGTGTCAGTAGCTATTGAGGAGGAGAGAGGGGGGGGGGCAAGGTGGAAGGTGGGGGTGTGGCCTTGACCAACTGCCACTTTGCTCGTTTGAAAACCATGATGTCTCTCTCTTTCTAATGGGCAGGCCAACTTCTCTGGGCGGGCAAAGCAGAGAAAGGGGAGGTAACCTTGCCCCTTATGACCTCATCCCAGATCGGCCCATCTGAGCTTTCATTTTCTTAAAGGCACAGCAGGATACCCAGGGCTCGGTTTACACCTATCCTTTACAAATTTTCATGCCATGGGACCTTTTAAAGATAATTTTTTGAGGAATTTCGGCCTATATTATGCAGAGCAGCTGAAGATGTGAAAGGGGTGAGAGAGAGGGAATGACGTGCATCAAAAGGCAGCAGGTCGAAGTTGAACCTGCGGCCGCTGCGACAAGGACCTTATGCCTGTGTGAGTTATGTATTTTACTGTATGTCTTTATTTATTCTTCTGTACAGCACTTTGGTCAACTTTGGTTGTTTTAAAGTGCTCTATAAATAAAGTTTGATTGATTGATTGAAGGACTGAGGCTTTGTACGTGGGGCGCACGCTCAACCAGGTGAACTATCCAGGCGCCCCAACTTTTCCTTCTTTTTTAAAGAGATTATTTGGGCTTTAATGCCTTTAAAATAATAGGACAGCTGTAGACAGAAAAGGGGGCAGAGAGGGGGGGCGACATGCAGCAAAGGGCCACGGGTTAGAATCGAACCTGGTTCCGCTGCGGTAAGGACTGAGCCTTGGTACATGGGGCGCACGCTCAACCAGGTGAGCTACCAGGGCGCCCCTTCTTTCTTTTTTGTAATAATTCTAAGAACAATCTTTATTTGTAAAGCACTTTTTAAAAACAAGGATACAAAATGCTTCAACAAAGGCAGCAGATTACAAAGAGTCTACAGTCATGCTAGCAGCTACATGCTACAACACAATGACAATGCTGACATGCTGATGTTTAGCAGGTGTAATTTTAACTGGTCACCATTTTGGTTTGGCTTGATAGCATGCTAACATTTGCTAATTAGCACTAAACACATATACAGTACATGTGAAGCTAATGGTAAAGCCATTAGCGTCGCAGGTATTCATACGTTTCAGCTAACTATTTTGGTTTTATGGCCCACAACGACAGACAGTAAAGTTAGCAGCTAGCTGGTGAACATAGGAGGAGTTTGTGGAGTCCAGAAAAACTTCAAATGAATGCTAATGTCTTGATGGTCTTGCTAGCTGGAGCTCATATTCTCCACCTTTTTCTCAGTGATACTCTGATTTACATTTGAAAACCTTGATGGCCTGGCTAGCATAGTTGGCAGGAGTTAGCCAAAGTGGGCAGGAGTCTGGCAAGTTGAGTCATAGCCACATGCCATCACCGTTGTCTATTTTACAAAGTAATATTTGTAAAATAGACAATACAGCATACATTTTGCGGAGTTGACGTAGAGGCAACTGAAGATGTCTGCGCCTTCTAGAACATGCGGATACCCTTTAACTTTATAAGGTGACAACATTCAAATGTTGTGTTACTGGTTTGTTCCTCTGTCCCAAAGTGGACAAAAAAATCGGTTAATGCAAAAAGCTCTCCTATAAAAGTGTGTTTTACGATGAGATTTAACAGATGATACTGACTCAGTCAGCATTATTTCCACAGGCAGCTCGTTCTAGAGCCATAGTGCCGTGAATGCACAGTTTCTTTCCCGCTTAGTTCTAAGCCTGGACTCCAAAACAGAAAAAAAAAGTATAGTATAGCTAGCAGACAGGCCATGAAGGGCCTTAAGAGCCTTCTTGTGGTCTTAAATTCAATAGCATTGTGCATTTAGCGGGTCTTATAACGTTATAAATCTGGATTTGTGTCAGCTGCAGGTAGTTTTAATGTTGTGCAGGAAGAGACAGAAGAAGGGAAGCGAAACGGAGAGAGAAGAGATAAGGATGTTTACCCTAATGCGACATCAGTAGAGCTGATGGCAGATCGACACAGGAGTCAACACGGTTCAGGCAGATTAATTCGCAATAGGCTCATCTTCATTCATTGCCCTGCTGGTCGTCCTGGTGCGCACACACACACACACACACACACACACACACACACACACACACACACACACACACACACACACACACACACACACACACACACACACAAGAAAGGAAATACTTTTTGTCTAATATTGGTGATTATTATTGAGGAGCATCACATTTTATGATGCAGGCAACTAAGATTTGATATTATCTTCCACCGTAGCCGTTGTTACAAGTCAATAAACAAAAACATTGCTAATGATTGAATGTTACACTTGGCAGGTCCGAT
Organism: Perca flavescens; assembly: GCF_004354835.1. Lineage (NCBI taxonomy): Eukaryota > Metazoa > Chordata > Actinopteri > Perciformes > Percidae > Perca > Perca flavescens. The sequence goes on along the minus strand of NC_041353.1, from coordinate 19,683,534 downwards.
CACGTTGTCATAGTGGTGTAATTTTCTGCATGTTAAGATGATCAGATACCTGTACCTTTTTTGTAAATGGGATCTTTAAGGCAGCATAACTGAATTCACATAGTGTTAAATCCGGAGCTACACTGACTGTTTTTTATTCATGATTATATACTTTTCCCACTTTTGCTTGCTGTGTTTAATCTGGCTACAGCAATGGCACTGAACATGTGAGTCTCAGTTCTCTTAACAGGTAGTACGTAATCACCCAACTACAGGAAATACCCACCAAATGCCAGGGTTTAAAGGGGCACTGCACTGTTTTTGGAGCTTGACCCAGGGCTAAAAGTAAGGTTATCTTGGACTCTGATACTTTGAGCTTGATTGTTTTTGTATGTGTCTCTTCTGCTCCAAATTTATGGATGTGCAATACTAAATCACTGACGCACTTCTTTAAGAATGACAGTTAAACCTCTTTCTGCATGAAACGTCTGGAATGATTTCAAGCAGGAAGAAATCAGGCAACTTGTATTTGTCCTCAAATAGCCTCTATACTACTGCTAGAATATCTTCGAAATAAACCATTTTCTGCTTGTTTTTATCACGCTGGTCTATGTAAGGGCGTAGCTTTAAGTATGACTTTCTCGATTTCAGTTGAATTTCTTGTTGTGCAGGGTGCACACACAAAAATGTCGGAATAAATCTGAATTACAGTGCATTTCTTTTCGTAGCTATATTAGCTATATGTACGAATTGTTTATGAAAACAGGCTGCCAGGTTATATCATCCAATGAAAGATCTGCTTGTGACTCACGTGACTTTTTGTGTATGTGTTGACAGAGGAGCGTTTTCCGAGGTGGTCCTGGCCCAGGAGAAGCTGACCGGACGGATGTTTGCGGTGAAGTGCATCCCTAAGAAGGCTCTGAAGGGGAAGGAGAGCAGCATCGAGAACGAGATCGCCGTGCTGAGGAAGTGAGTGCAACACACACACACACACACACACATACACACACACACGAAACATAAGTCTCCTAATTCCTGGTTACCGGGGAAACTGTACCCCCCCCCGCCCCCAGGTCACGATCCACAGCCCACCTACCACATATACACACATCACGACTGAAACTTCTATTTGTCTGAGCTCAACACAGCTTCACAATATTACCCACACAAATCCTGTAGGGAACTCTGTTCGGATCCTGTTTCTTTCTTGCTGGAGTTTCAAGTAAATGTGAATGCACTAGTCCACGAAGAGGTAAAGTATCAACATCATTCTGAATTCATACGAGAAGAAGACTTTTGGCCAGAGTCAGAAATGCACTCTCTCCATTGAAAGACATAGATTTTTTTTTTAAACTATACAACTGTGAAAAAACACTCAAAATAATAATATATGAAGCACCACCACCTAAAATTACATATTCATTCATATTCACGATTCAACTCATCAGGGCCAGTATACTGTACTGTATATTTAACAGCCACCAAGAGTCACATCACTATATTTGTTATAAACGGAATGAATGTATGCCAGCAGTCGAGCAGACAGAGCCAGAAAAAGACACCAGTGCTGTTTGCTGTTTGTTGGAAGCAATTTCAACTCGTTCTTTCTATGTGCTGCACATGAGCAGATTTGAACTTGGATGAATGCCATGTTTGGATACACCATGCAGTGTTCAACACAGATCCATGACACTAGCATTCAAGGGAGGTAATTGGTGTACTTTCTACAAAAAAACGTTCAGAAGAAGAAAAAAAAAAAAAACACGACTTGGACAAGGACTATATGTTTGTCTCCCTCTTACACACAAGCATGTAACCACCCGATCACACAGAAATATCAAACTGCTGGGCTTCTTTGCGCTGTGGCAACAGAGATGTATTATTCTATTAGAGACGATAAAATTGGTCCTTCGGCAGCACTGTGTAACATTAGAGAAAATGAGAATGGCCTCCGCTAATGAAGGAGAGATTCACACTTTAATTTAGACAAATGAGCGTCACTACTGTAAACACATGAGAGCATAAGTGAGCCGACTGGCGGCCTGTATTAGCCTGTACACTGTGAGACACCAGGTTGACTTTGGAGGGAAATCTGATGGATTACTTCACGGCATACACCAGGAAGAGGATTGTGTTCTTCCTCAGCAAATAGAGCTAACGCTTTCCGGAAATCTTGTGAAGAATTGGATGTTTTTGAGAAATGTGGTTTTAATTTGGAGGAAGACAAACACTAACAATACTACCCGTATTACAGTAGGTAGAGGCCAACAGCATCATCCTCATTTCTTCTTAATTTCCCATGGTAGAAAATGTCCAGGGAGTGTCCCAGCCCGAGTGCTAAAGAGAGCTGGTGTGCAAACCACACACAGGTCTTTATCAGTTTTCAGAAATTGTACCACAACAGTGATCGCAAAGTCTCCTTGTCAATACCGTAGGATCCTTTTCAGTATTTATCAATTGAGTTATTGTTTGAATCGGTCCAAAAGTCAAAGGTATTCAATTTACAATTTTATATATATAACAGAAAAGCAGCAAATACTCACAACCGTAAAGCTGAAATAAGAGAATGTTTGTGAATTTTACTTGATAAATGACTTAATAGTTAATGGATTTTAAGAATTAAGTAACTTTTCATTTCATCTTGTGAAATGTCAGAGCTAATGTTATATGTTTAATTAATAAAATGCCACACATTACATCTGTTAGTGCACAGCAGCTCCATCTGTACAGCAGTAAAAGAGGACACATGCAGGAGAGATCCATGAATTAGAACAATTGGCTGTAGCGTAAAAGCCTAAAGCTAATGTATGAGAGGGTTTCTCTGAATGCCTCCTGGCTCTACTCTGCCATTACACTCTCGTCATTATCTCAGGCAGGGCTCAAATACACATGACACGTGTGTGAGTCACGCCTCAGCTCTGCGGTGGGTCGCCTGCCTGCCGTCGCACAGGGTCGCACGCTCCATAATAAGTGTGGATCACCTGCTGTGTGCGCGTGCGTGTGTGTGTGTGTGTGTGTGTGTGTGTGTGTGTGTGTGTGTGTGTGTGTGTGTGAATCTGGATACTAATGTCTGGATTTTAAAGCCACCCAAGGTAAAACACCATCGGACTATTACTCTGGATTATCAGTTATGTTAATACATGTGGCAGAAGCTTAATGGGAAAGCACAAATGTTTGCAGTTCAACAGCAATCAAGTGGGATTAAAACTGATTTAGTTCTGTTAATGGGTGCATTGTGTGATGCATGCTGCAGCTATGAAATAAAACCCTTTTACCAATGGTTTGCCTTGCTTTGCAGGATCAAGCACGAGAACATTGTGGCGCTGGAGGACATCCACGAGAGCCCTGACCACCTCTACCTGATCATGCAGCTGTGAGTCGGAAGTTTTGTGTTTGTTTTGTTGTTCTCTGCTTGAGCTTTTGGCAGTGTTGATCAATATAGCTGTTGAGAAAACAGACCCCAAAACTCATCCCTGGGAGATGATTTGATTAGGTAATCTGGTGATAGTGAGCTATGTGCTGGAACTTCATTGGCACTCCAATGATTTTACACATTGAATTCAACTTGTCACAAGGAGTACTAATCGGCCTGTGAAAACTGTTGTATAATGTCTTCTGTGACTTTGGAAGAAACTAATAACCCTGATAATATCATATCATACCTCCAGTTTGTTCCAAATAGGAGATATGGGGGTTGGAAGAAGTGGGCATTTAGGAGGTAGGCATGGTCTAATGTAGGGCTCTCAAACCACCGACCTTGTGCCGGATCCATCCCAAGAGACAATTTCACAAGGCCCTGAACATGTTTTAGAATTTAATATTAAATCTGACCTTCAAATTACTTTATTTTTACCTGATAATTGGCAATCCTTTTAGCACATTTAATATTTAGAAAGCTGCTGCTATCTGTGCAACATTAGTTTTTTGTTCCCACAAAGTCTTCAAGTGGTCCCCCATAGGAGACCATAACCATGCCTGTATGTGGCCCATAGATCATTTGACTTTGAGACGCCTGACACATGACTAATGAAAATATGCTACAATATCTAACTGCATTGTGGGTAATGTAGGATACAGTGCTTTTGGAGCTTGACCCAAATTATTATTTTGGCCTCCGCTGTTAATCTGTCTCTTTGGGTAAGTGAACTGAAATATTTTCGTTCGGAGTAATTTACCCTATGGTCCTTTGCACAATGACCTCAAGCCAAACATCCCCCCCCGGGAGCTTTTTTCACCTGGGTCTAACATTGGGAGAGTTAGCGTAGAGCAGCGTTATCAGCTGAATAGCTTAGCGCAGGGGCTAATGGACCCATGTTTGTATCTCGTAAATGACCCCACTAATAATGCCCGAAATGATACCAAAGGTCTACACTAGTACAAATAGGTTATGCACTCATAAAACGATGCATTGGAAAGTTTGTAAGTACACCAGAAGTTTATGTAAATAACACTTGCCTGCTGGCTTCTGCTCTCTGCTGTTGTTGTTGCTGCTGTAAGACGAGTGCTTAGGGACGTCTACAAATTACAACACCGAAAAGAGATGCAACAAAAATATTTTTTAATTTAACTTATTTTTTAAAGTAAGTGCTGTAATATAACTAGCAGGAGACAAGTATTAACTGAGGTAAGTTTGGAGACATTACCTTATTTAATCATTAAATTAATAAATATTTTTGTTGTATCTCTTTTCGGTGTAGTAATTTGTAGACGGCCCTAAGCACTCATCTAACTGCAGGTAGCAGCAGCTACCAGAAGAGAGCAGGCAAGTGTTCATAAACTTCTGGTGTACTTACAAACTTTCCAGTCCATCGTTTTATGAGTGCATAACCTATTTGTACTAGTGTAGAAGTTTGGTATCATTTCGGGCATTATTAGTGGGGTCATTTACGAGATACAAACGTGGGTCCATTAGCCCCTGCGCTAAGCTATTCAGCGGCTAACGCTACTCTACGCTAACTCGCCCAATGTTAGACCCAGGTGAAAAAAGCTTCTGGGGGGGTGTTTGGCTCGAGGTCATGGTGCAAAGGACCCTAGGGTGAAATTACTCCAAACCATCAATTTAAAGCTGCTGTAGGTAAGATTGTGAAGAGCCAGGACTTTGCCAACATCGACAACTTCTCAGTCCCTCCCCCCTTTCTGCTGCAGCCCAAAGTGTCTCCTAAGCCCCTCCCACACAAGGGAGTTTGACAGAACTGCCTATGTATGTCAGACAACATTTTCAATAACTAAACACTAACACAACGTTAACTTTACTCACCAACAGTAAAACGATGCTAACTAGCAGGCTAGCGTTAGCCATTTCAGCATCATATCTGACCGACCACTGTGCAAACGTTACTGTCATCCTCACCAACGTAGCTTTGTGGACTTTTGACTACTAATAACCAAGTGAAAGATAAATCATTCATGGTAATTATGTTACCTGTCGAGAGGAAATGTGGCTACGTCTGCATCGTTCTTCAGATCTTTAAAATCCCGGAGCTCATGCCACCTCTGAAAAGCCACTCCAATATTCACGGAGTTTTGGGAAACCTTTCTGCAGCTTGTGCGCGGGGAAGGGGGAGGGGAGAACGCTATTATATGCGTGTGCGTGCCTGAGCAGTGATTGACCGGCAGATGGACACCCCCTGTGGCCCTGATTGGAGAAAATAAACCGGGAGCGGTGGAATTTTGCCAATGGTACTACAGGCTGTAGGAGGTGCCAGAGGAGCTGTTTTTTTTATTTTACATAATTCATGTAGTTCTACTAGAACATAGGGTCAGTTTCAGCAAATATGACAGAAAGTTAGTTTTATAAGATTTACCTACTGCACCAGACTATACTGTTCCGAGTATTAGATTTTTTCAGTTGAGGGATCACATCAAACAAAGAATCCTTTTATCCTTTATTTTATTTTATTTGAAGATTATTTTTGGGCATTTATTTTGACAGGACAGGAAACCCCCCCCTCCCCCATTACATTTTTAGCGTTAAAAACTTAAGTCCCTGCATTCTGGTGAATTTTTATGCACCTATTTCTACCTTTTTCTGAATCTAAAATGCTGAAAATATCTTTATGTATAGGGAAACATAGGGGACAATTGACTCTTCCCTCCTCTTTTGCGTCTTTTGTTGGGTAAGAAACCACCTTAAATGTGCAAATGACGATATCTTTTTAAAGACAGGCAAATCAAAGGCTGACAGTGTATCACCAACGTAATAGTAACAACTGTGGAAGAGAACTGCCAAACGTGTTGGTGTTAGTGGCAAAACAGAGATCCACTGTAGCTTCAGCCGGTTGTTGCGGTGTGGCTGTACAGTAGTAACATTCTCACTAATAGGTTGATAGGATTTGGCTCCTAAATAGGTTACTGTGACATAGTTACGTCAGACCTCATCTGATAATGGATCGTTTAACTGACATCACTGATATTTAATGGTATTCATGTATAGCTGCAGTGACATTTTCAATCCAGGCTACAGGTATCAGGAATTCATGATGAAGTAATGCAGAAGTAATGTTAAGTTAATCATGATCAGAAGCACTACAATTCATCACAATATATGTACACTGCTGTGACTGGTCAGTTTATTGTTCTGTCTCTTTAACTACAGATTTACCTGATAAAGAAGACATGAACATCATCAAAATCAGAAGTCATGATGATTCAAATACATTAATTGAATTGCATTAATGAATGTACTGTTCCTGCATTAAGTTCATGAAGTACTACATGAATGAATTCATGCTTTTTCACGGATGAAGTCGAGCATGAATTCATGATAAAGTGTTGCCTTTTTATTTGAGAACATTTCTATTAGTGGCAGAGCTGTCGTCAACCAAAGGCCCAGAAAACAGGTTAGATCCAGAATGCTTTAAAGCTAGAGTTTTGCCACTTTTGCTGAACAGCACTTCATTGTAGCAACAAGTGGAAACTAGAATAGCACTCAGAGAGCGCAGACCTCCGCCAAGGCCGTTGGTGCGTTCCCATTGTTCCCCAATCGCATGAGCCATGAGATATGATTGGGAACTATTTTTCCGATTACTCTGACACCACATGAATGCAGCACAAATGTCCAATCTTGTAATGTTAACGGAAATAATTTGCGAATGCCAGTGGTGGAATTTACTCAAGTACACATTTGAGATACTTGTACTTTACTTGAGTCTTTTCTTTTCTTGCCACTTTCTACTTCTACTCCACTACATTTCAGAGAGAAATATTGTACTTTTTACTCCACTACATTAATCTGACAGCTTTAGTTACTAGTTACTTTACAAATTAAAATGTTTGCACACAAAACACATGTAGTTTATAAAATACAAGGTTTTACTATGAATTAAACGATCCAATAATATACAGGCCTACAAGTCCAGCTGAAAGGATTAGACCATTAAACACTTAGTTGATTGACAGAACTGTTTGGATCGTTTCTAGTTTCTAAAATGTGAGGATTTTTCTGCATCGAGTACTTTTACTTTTAATACTTTAAGTACATTTACCTAATGATATTTACATACTTTTACTTAAGTAACATTTTCAATGCAGGACTTTTACTTATAACAGAATATTTTCACAGTTTGGTATTAGTACTTTTACTTAAAGTGCTCATATTATGCTTTTTGGCTTTTTCCCTTTCCTTTAATGTGTTATATATCTTTTTGTGCATGTTATAGGTTTACAAAGTGAAAAAGCCCAAAGTCCACCCCAAAGGGACTTACCATATCCAACAGAAAACACTGTTCACAAACTGCTCCAAACAGCTCTATTGTAGTCCAGCCTTTACTTCAGAGACAAACGTGCGTCACTTTGTAACACACATTATAATGCTCGCCTAGCTGCTAGTGTGGCACTCCCTCATACTCTGCTTCTGACTGGCTAGTAGTCCTTACCTAGGTACTGCACATGTGCAACTCCCAACAAAGATGGAACAGAAGTGAGATGCCTCACTCTGTAGCTTAAACAGAGAGCTCAACACACAGGGTGAAAAGAGGAGCTGCAGCAGTGTGCAGTACAACAAAAAAATGGTGTTTTATGAAAATTAAACCACATAAACCTATTCTGATACAACCTCTAAATACAATTATGAACCTGAAAATGAGCATAATATGAGCACTTTAAAGAATCAGAATACTTCTTCCACCACTGGTGTGTGCGCCATTACATCCGCTACAATATTACAATATATTGAGCAAAGGTGCAGTGTATTGCTAATAAAAAACAAAGAAGAATGCAGGTTTCTTCAGTCCAAAATGACTTACTTACTGCCGTTAAAAACAAGACTGTTCTTGGGGCTAATTTGCACACCTAGCTAGCTAACAAGCTGACATAATGATACTAGATTTTATTTATTTTTTATTTATTTACAGCTTTTATTTTGAACATATAAATACAATACAACATCCAAAGAAAATATTAATGTAAAAAATTAATTAATTAATTAATTGCACTGTATTTATCTGTACCTCTGGAATATAGTTTCTTTGAACATCTTTTTAAATTGGAATATGTTTGGATGCATTAATGCTGAAGATGACTGAAGAGTGGTCACTTTGCAGTCACAATGAGCACACAGGTCTGTTCAGTTCATTTAAACCACTCAAATGGTAAATTAAGATGTGTTCTTCCAACACATGCTGAGAAGTGAAGCGTTACATCACCTGAAGTCCCTCTGTTGGCCAGCCGGCAGTCAAAGGTTTTACTCTGATTAAATGGTTTACCTTCTTTATAAACCTTTCCGTGGAGTTTCCTGTTGTCAGGAATAAACCAGTTAACAGAGTATTTGTGTTTCCTGGCCGGCTGCCACCGCCTGTTTGTTGGGTTTACTACTGTTCGTAACATGAGAAGGCAGTAGGGATAGACCGATTATCACCCCTGGATGATTATCGGGGCCATTTTTTGGCAGTTTGCAGATTATCTGTATATGTGTTTATTTGCCTGATAACCGATAAAGTTACTGAATTAAAAAGATGTCTGCTTTGGCTCGCCTACGGCTCTGTGTCTGTCCCTCTGCTTCAGTTTCACTCACCGCTGAGTCTGACTTAAAGGTACACTGTGTAGGAATTTCTCCCGTCTAGCGTTGAAATTGTATTTTGCATTCAAACGAATAGTGCCCTCTAGCGCCTCGCTTTTTCAAATGCGTGTTGCAACGATGGTAGCCGTTATGTACCAAGAAGCTAAGACAACATGTCTTCCAATTTTTGCTTTTTTTGCGATGAGGATTCCTTCTCCTGTGGCTTGGCATAAGTATGATCCTCCATTATAAAGTAAAGTGCAGTGCAGGCTTTCAAATTTGCCGGGGCGGTGACAGGCGCCTTTCACTGATCTCCTTCTCCGTTTCAGCTGGTTTCAGTCACGTGACGCTGGCTCTGAACAAAAACGCGTTGTGGGTTAGCTAGACAGTTAGGCTACTGCTTTATGTCCCTCTCAGCGATTACAGTTTTTCAAAATGGCGGAACGACATGGAAGCCTCCTTGGACTTACCCATAAATACAGATAAGAAATTCTTTGCTTACGAGGATAAGTCCGATCATTGGCAGAGGTAATTTTACACCAATGAGGACATATTTATGAATGAAGACATTGATTTTAGCTAATAAATACTTAAAACACTACACAGTGTACCTTTTAATGTCCCGCCCACAACACTATCTGACTCTCTTTTACTGGGTATCGTGTTGAAAGTTTTTCGAAGTTATTTAATCATTGCTTAAATCATTTAAACAAAGTTTTGTGTAGGATTTTGTAACATTCCAAAATCTTAATTTTGACTTAAAGATTTTAATTTTCACTGTATATGCATAGCGGTTCCAAATATAGGTTATCGGTTTCATTAACTTCTAATGATCGGTATCGGTATCGTCCTTTACAAACCGGTATCTGTCGATCCTTAGAAGGTAGTGATCATTCCTTTTTGATCTTAACTTACTGGTAAAAAAATGAATCATCTTCCAGGCAGTTATACTTTTTAGTATGGTTAATTACATGTATGTTATGTTGTTATTTCTGCTATAGCAGAGTCAATAAATCATCATCCCAAGAGGTTTTGATGGCACAAACCTGCGGTTTAATATAATTTCATTTAATTTCATTTAACTTCTTTCACTGCGTTTTTTTGTTTTTTTAAATGCCAGGCATTCTTGCTTTCAGAGCAAAAGACTTGTGAGTTTTAATTCTCACAAAGCCAGAGGGACAGAGAGAGGGCTGGGTGCCAAATTCAATACTTTTAGGCACCGACCGAATTGCCTCCTTAGTATCGAGCAGTGTTGGGGAAAAAGTAGGGTTTGCTCGTTACTTCTTAAAAAAGTAATCCGTTACTTTACTTAGTTACCCCCTTTGGAAAGTAACTTTTCACATTACTCGTTACCTTTACGCTACTTTTATAAGCAAAAGTTAATTATACAAAAACTATCTTTGACCATAAAACCAATCTCTGGTTTATCAGTGAAGTGTCTGAACTACACTGCAGATTCTCCACCCACAGAGTGACGGCTGATTCATTATGAACGAGTCCAGCCCGGGTTGAATGCACGTCGGCAGGCGTTACACAGTGTTAAGGCCGTTACAGTAGCTGCAGCCCAGCTGGCGCACGCAAATGTGACGTCATGGAATCGCCGTGCCTATTTATACCTGCGCTGGTGGTCGCGACAGTAGTTGCAGTCTTCTCCTGAACAGAGGCGGCGCTAATGAGGAAAGGCTACCGACTTTGCTCTTTCTACTCAATACTTTCAATAAGCATGCAGCATGCTTCTACCGAGAGCCAATGGTGTCTGTGATTGGCTGTCTAACTTTACACGTCATAGAGGCACGCAGGAAAAACTCTACGTTACACAGAGAGATGGGGCTCACGTAGTAGGAGCTGAAAAAAACAAATAGATTTGTGCTGTAATGTTGTAATTTATTTATTGTTTTTGTGTATTGGTATCGGTATCAACATTTATTTTTACAATACCCAGCCCTAAACAGAGACAGTAACAGGATAGACCACACCTCTGCTCCTTCGTCTTCCTGTACACCTCCCTCTATCTTTTCTCTCCTCTCTCACACCTTCTGCTCTGTGCTTCTTTCACTTCATGGCTTTCTTTCTTTCTTTCTTTCTTTCCTCTCCTCTTGCACCTCATTTCCATCGCCTCTTGACTTTTCCCCTGCTCACTTACATTTTTACCTTTTTCTATTCATGGAATATAGGTCAGTTGCCATAGTTACAGGGTCAAAGGTAACACCTGGGCTATAACCTTTCAGGGTGGCATTATCAGCATGAGGGATTTGTTGTGAAGTTTTGAAATGTTGTTTGTTTATGTGATTTTCTTTCTTTTTTTTTAAACTAGATAATCTTTCAGATAATCTAAGAGACTACCTCATGTTATCATTTGTACCTTTGCTGTGTCTTATTCCAGATGACCGATCAGGCTTCACAGTGCCGTTTTAAGATTCTGCACGTCTTATGTTCAGGCAGAGAATCGGAGAAGGACACGCTTCACTCTGAAAACATATGTTAAAATATAGAGGACTCAGTATAAAAGCATCAAAAGAGAGAGCGCGAGAGAACGTAGTTTAGTCCCCCTTTTCATCTGGCCCCGGTGCTGCAGGCGGTTCTTCTTTCTGCTGTACACAGTAGCTTCACCACTGTACAAATCATCTGCTGAAACAGAAAGCAAAAGTGTCCATCGTTTGCTGTAACTGGTGACGGCAATCTGTCATCAGTGCTTCAGCAAGAAAGTGGGGCTTTCTGCCGCATTCATTTGTACCAGTCACGACTGTAATAAGTAACCTCATGTGTTATAATTATGTGCATTTATTGAGATGTCAGGGGTTTAATTTTCAACAGACAGGAATCCCATTGAGGTGCAAGGGTTCCTAAATATTTTCTGTGCAATTGCGGCGGGGCAGATCGATGCAGTCTGACAGCGCCTTCCTTCCCTCCCGTTCATCCCAGCTCGTCTTACGTAACCCTCCACCGCAGGGAGGCAATCAGTCCGCGCTGCTATGAAAATCAATGCAACCGAGTGCAACGGGGGCTTGATATTGATGCTGTTTGTATTGCCAATTGCATATTAGGAACGAGATTAAAGCACACTTACTGTAGTGTAGAGAGAAACTGGCTTCCAACAAATCCAGAGGAAAGAGTTTCAAAGTACGCAGCATCTGACTGTGATGAAGCTGTCATCAAACCTCAGACAGGATATGTTGCAGATAAATAGATGTGTGGTATAATTCTTAGAATATAGTTTTCCGTGGGGTTTCGATTTGCTGCTTGATTTCGCTGCTTCTCATTTTGTACTGCCGGGCAATTCTGGGTTGTTTGCATTTCTTTAAACCAATCACAATCGTCTTGGGGCGGCACTAAGCTCCGGACGCAGAGGCAGTGGCTCTGCAAAATAGTCTCGGGAAGGAACTTGTTTTGATGGAATTTGCACCCCGCAAAAGAAAAACGCCACATACAATATTAAATAAAGTGAACTGTTCACACAATACAGTAACGTGAGCTATTTAAATTAGCTGGATACATGGTTAAACATCATTTGGTCTTACCAGTTTATCGCCGAAAGTACTTCTTCCACAGCAATCCCCGCCAATCGGTCCGAAAATGTCCCAGTTAGAGAGTAAATGCTGTAAACATATTCTTTGTAAATCTCTACAGTCATTCCCTGAAAGAACCAAACAGGCGGCCATTATTCGGTAGATGAATCGTCGTCGATCCCGACTAGTGTAATTGTATCTTGACAATATGATCATACCGTCTTGTCATTTTACAAATTCAGAAACTTAAAAAAACTAGTTATTAAGGTTTTTGTATTGCATTTGTGCAGAGCTTTGTCTTGTGCAACTCATAACAGTATAATACAGCTCAATGCATTTAACATCAATGCAATGACTTGAACATCAATTTTCACTTTATACATCAAATAAAAGTGTTTACGCAGTTCACAATGTTTTCCTCGGTTTAGTTAACAATCTATTTAATGTCAGGAAAGTTGTGAGTTAGTCTTCACTAATTCTACTAAATAAGAATTATTTTAAATGGTGCTGCATACACAAAATTCAAAGGAAGAACAAATGCCCACAAAAGATCTAATTATTGATCTAATGCTTAACTACTGTCTCTCTGTGGTATTCAGGTTATGTGTGCACAGATTAGGAGTTTAACAGTTTGTGTAACCATAGTGTTGACGTGACAGTTTCTACTGAAATGCCTTAATCTGATCCAAGTGTTGGTGTAAAACAAACATTGACCGGATCAAAGAAAGCAAACCAGAGGAGTAAGGGCAGCCTTTGAAACAGCGGGGCAACTGGGATTAGTTAGTCAGGTCTCCCAAGACTGTGATGGCTCTTCATCTCGGCCACTTTGAACAGCATGTATCACGCACACACACACACACACACACACACACACACACACACACACACGCTTGAAAATAAGGCTTGCTGTCAGCCATGGCCCATGATGCATAACTATCGCCTCCAGAGAGCGATACGGCTGCCAGCTGCTGAACAGATGAGCTGACGGAGGAGAGATGGATGGAGGGAGGGAGGGAGGGTGAAACGGCAAGGAGGGAGGAACGTTGAGGGTTTTTTCCTGGCTCAAAATGGGCTAAGCACAGCAGTAAGCATTACCGGTCTGCGTACAGTAAAGGCAATCAGTATGTGTTACCTTATTTGACAGAAATCTTATTTACATTTGCCTGTTATTTCGAACAATTTGACAAACAAAAATGTAAATTATGCCGAGTAAATGAAACCCCAATTAACAAAACTGGTTTTAAATTGTTTTATTAATATTTATAAGTTTAATAATAATAAAATAATTATAATAAGTTTATGTAAGTAGTGTAAGAGCTGGTGATTTTCCTTTGGGGCTGGCTAAAACCTCTTTTAGGGCGGGGGGGGACGCCAAAACTTTCTCTTGCAACAGTTATCCTGGAAAAATGTTAATAACTGAAATTCATCCGTCAATAGTTACGAAGTAGAGATGACGCCACCCCCAGAAACAGATGACTTTGCTTCAAAAGGCCCTGCACACCTACACAGGTGTTTGCACTTATTCTGGCTCATTAGACTCCTCTCAGGTTGAAGAGGGGACAGCGTAGGCCTTTTTCACACAAGACATCGTGACATGTCACAGAGGACGAATGACGGCAGAATTCCATTGAGCTGCTTTAGTTTCAGGGTCCTGGTATTGTGCGCGCCGACTCACTCCCACACTCTCACAACTTACTGGGACACTGGAATAGAATGAAGCCAATCCTTAATTGATATTTTTATTTCAGCCTTTAATGGAAAGGACAGCCACATATGAAAGGGCAGAGAGAGGGGGGGGAAGACATGCAGGAAAATCGTCCAAGACTCAGACTCAAACCCTGGACCTTCTGCATCGAGGCATACACCTCTATATATGTGCGCCTGCTCTACCAACTGAGCTAACCCGGCCACATAACAGAGTATTTTTTGATGAAATAAGCGGAGACTGAATTGTAATGCTAATGCTATCAGTATAGCCTACGCTATATGATAAATCAAAATGTTTGCCGTGGAAAAGGTCTTTTATGTAAGGTCAGGAGATTTCATCAACCAATAAGAACAACAGCGTTCCCGCCCTGACAGGTGCAACAAAACTACAACAACAACAAAAAGAAGAGTGATGGGGATGTCAGTGGCGGTGCTCTATTTGGCAGCGCCGGCGTGCAGCTTATTGCCCGAGAAGCCGCGGTGCTGTAGACTCAGGTCGGCAAAAGCAGCATCTGCCGAATTTAGAGCTCTGTGCCGGTCCGATTTTAAGCTCGCCAACTGAAAGCACCGCCTGTACACGCCCACACAGCGCTCAGAAGATCTTCAATCTGCCTTAACCCTTGTGTTGTCTTTGGGTCAAATTTGACTCGTTGTCTAAATGTCTATATCAGAAATATGGGTTATTTTTTTAACTACCTAATTTGGATTACCCAAAAAATAACACAGATGATCACATACAACGCGCTTCGCGAGTACAATAAAAGATTGGATCTCTACTTTCATTGAATTGAAAGTTTTGTTACATTTTTTTGTATTTAAAAAAAATATTTTTGAAACAATATTCCGACTGAACGTTGACACTTCTGTGATTATCCTTTCTTTAATATGAGTCTACATAAATCATAATTTCCTGCTTTTTCAACTCAAGAATACCATATATGAATATGGTATAATTTCCTATAAATGAGGTTTTTTTTTTTACCATGAATTCCAAAAATAAGTAATAATTGTAAAACTAGTTATGAGTTGGTGTTGGTGGTGTTTATACGTGGTAGTGAAAAGAAGCGTTTAAGGTCAAAAAAGCGCTAAAAAACATTGATTAAAGCGCCAAAAGTGTGGAAAAAGAGACAAAAACGTCAGAATTTTAAGTTTCGACCGGGAGGACGATGCATGGTCAAACGGAAGACAACACAAGGGTTAATAAGTGAAAGTGGGGGTTGAGGTCACAACAACAAAGAAATAGTTTACACATGCGGCTGGCGCTGATAAGCCAGCTGAGCTGCATCGTTTTGACTGGACCCGAATGTTCTGTTGTAAAGATAGCACTACTGCCATCTCAGTTTGGGATCAAGCAACCGGTTACGGTACACAGCGTTCACACTAGAGCCCGACCGATATCGATACAAATATTTGGTGATTTAAAAATCTGATATTCCGATATATCGGCAGATATATATATTTAAAAAAAGAATCCAGAAACGCGTAACAAAACATAAACAGATTTCCCTAACAGTAGTTATTTGTAGTTATTTTTGAGTCCTCACTAAAATAATTATAATGCAGTTTACAAATAAACTTGTTTTATTGTCACAACAGAACATAAAAAGTTCCGATAAATAAAACATATAAAAATACAAACTTAAAGGGTTAAAGATGAGTGTTGCCAACAGGGACGTTGTAGTGCGCCCTCTGGTGGACACACTATGCAACGCCAACACTCAGAACATGGTTGAAGGGGGTTTCGTCCGTTTTTATTTTATTTTTTAAATATTAATTTATCTATTACCGCTAGTATAGAAAATGCCAATATATCGGCCGATAATATCGGCCCCACTGATATATCGGTCGGCCTCTAGTTCACACACACTGGACTCTTGACCCCAACGGTCAAGTGTACTCATATCCGGGCCCAGGTCCCTGATGTGAAAGCCGCCTTACTGCATTATACCATTATATTTTTATATTTTGAATTGACCTACTTCCTGAATTTTGTGTTTTCCTTCACACAAACAAAGACATTTCCACCATGAATTGGTGCATAAGAAATGTATCAGAAAGTGTTTGACGCTTCCTTTTTCATTTTATTGCGAAACATTTGTAAAGGAATAGAAGGGAGAAGGGAGTTTACATTTTACAATCAAATGAAATGGCGGACTGTAAATATAGTGTGCTATAGTAAATATGATTATATTAATATATTGTCAAGGTGCTTGTGACCTTTCTACTGGATATTTTAAGACTTTTTGTTGTGTATCATAATGAAAGAAGGTGATCTGAGCTAATTTGACAATCGCACAGCCTTATTTGACTGGCTGTGTGTATTGTGTGACAACGTATTAATTGTGTGTGTGCTGTCTGTTTGATGTGCGTGACCTTGTATGTGTGTGTTTGGATTTTTCATGCCTTTGCACGTTTGTGTGTACACGCTTGCTTTTAGCGTGTGTGTGTGTGTGTTTGTGTGTTTGTGTGTGTGTGTGTGTGTGTGTGTTCTCTTGTGTGGGTGCTTCTATCTGAATGCCATGGTCTCTTTACGCAACCATGCAGCCTGGTGGCTGATCTCCTTTTTCTGTGTGTGTGTGTGTGTGTGTGTGTGTGTGTGTGTGTGTGTGTGTGTGTGTGTTTAGCCCTTTCTTGTCATTCCCAGACATGACTGCCTCTGAAACCGACCAAGTCGCTGCCTTCTTTGAAGAGAGAGAGAGAGAGGATTAGCAATTAATTCTGATCTCTTTTTTTCAGAAAACTTCATTAGAGTTTAACGTCCACAGCTTCTAATCTGATTTGTTGCCGTGGCGACGCCCCCGCAGATACGCCACGCAACTCTGTGTGTGCGTGTGTGCGTGCACGCAGTTTGCCTTTGTGCATACTTGTGTGTCTGTGGTGTCGTACGTGCACATTTCTGGCCTCTAGTGTATGTTGGTGCTTGTGTGCATATGCGTGTGTGCACGTGCGTGTGTGCGTGTGTGTGTCCGTCCTTCAGTAGTATTAACATGCAGTATATAGAGAAAACTATGTGAGCATTAAAACTAAATTACTTTCCTCAGATCTAATGATTGTAGTGTTATTGAGTGTTATTAATGTATTATCTGCTCAAGCTTTTGCACCATTTTAGACACAGAAATGGTAATAATAACAATATGTGCACCTAAGTCTTGCACAAACACGGACTACTAATATTATTACTACTAGTATATATTAAAAGTACTGCTACCGTGTCGCTGCATTTATTACTTACATGCTGCTTACATACAGTACGTCGGCACTTTTTGCTACCACTTGCAAATAGTCCAAACCTTTAGATTAGGTGATAGTGAGAGGTGAAGGAGGAGGTGATCCTCCAGCAGGGGGAGCTGTGTGTCTGTACAGCAGATGGTGAGCCAGTTCCCATCTGTACATACTGTATGCACACCTGAACAAGTCATGTCATGTGGTCTGGAGTCGTAAAACCTCAAACTAAATATTGAAAGAATCTGCCACAGGGGAGAAATTACAGATAAACTGTTTTTTTTCTTGTGTCAAATGTGAGTGTCTTTTTTTCTGCTTGCACAGAGCTGCACTGCAAGTATGTGTGTGTATGTGTGTGTATATATATATATATATATATATATATATATATATATATATATATATGTATATGTATATGTATATGTATATTTTATCAATTTTGCAGGATACTCATTTCAAGAATAGATTTTTCTTTGAAAATGGAGCAGAAAGGTACAAATTTCACATTATTTTTTCAGTATGGTTTGTAATTTCTTTTATCAAAAAGCAAAACAGTCGTTTAGTCACAATTTGGGCTTGTTCTCAAAATTGTGATAATAATGGGATTTCATTCATTTTCAAATCCAATCTACGTGTGTTCAGATCAGGACATGAAGGGAGTATAGCTGCATTACTGCAAGGTTTTGGATTTCTGTATGCGTAGATTTTTTATCATCTATTTTAAACACGTGAAATATTCTCATCTTTATGGTTTACAAAGCCACACACACACACAAACTCATGTGCATTTCAGCTTCCCAGTACTCCAGGGCAATCTTTTAGTTAAAGCCTTTCTGCTGCTATTCTTCTTCTTCTAAACAAAACAAATAATCGAGCAATAATCTAAGAATTCTATTTTTTTTTTTTTTTTGGGAGCTGCATAGGAAACAGAGATAAGTCAGGACATTTGTAAAAATGGAAACAGTATCCAGGATTATAGGAGGATGCATTTTCCAACTTTTTATCACACTTAAAAAAGCAGCATGTTACGAGGTATGGTCAACGCTGCAGCGTATATATATATGAGTTTTTTAGGTGTGAGGTAGCACATGGCTCACAGCTTCCACACACTCTTGGCTGGAAACATCTACAGCTCATAAATTACCAGAAATCTAGACCCAGCAACCCCCCCTCCCTCTCCCCTCCAGCCTTTTACCAGTTACTGCCATGTGTGAATGTGTGCCTGGCAGAGTTTGTGCATGCATGCTAATGTTTTTAACAAGCGTACACTGACACACACACACACACACACACACACTCCTTCTCGTCCTGCAGGGTGTCTGGCGGAGAGCTGTTTGACCGAATCGTGGAAAAAGGTTTCTACACGGAGAAGGATGCGAGCACGCTGATCCGACAAGTCCTGGACGCTGTGAACTACCTGCACAAGATGGGCATTGTACACCGAGACCTGAAGGTACTGTAAGACAGACAGACAGACAGACAGACACACACACACACACGCACACTTTAGAGATGCTCACAAGTCTCTGAGCTAGCATCCAATTTGACTTGGATGCTGCGTGTGAGCTAGAGTCCACATATTTAGCATTCAGCGCTTCTTTTGTCTGGGCCTTGTCGTCTGAAGTTTTTAAAGCCAAAGTTTCCGATGAATTTCACAGCAGCTGCCGGTGCGGTCAACATGTTTGTTGTCCTCGCGTGCGGCCGCGCGCAGCAGATACGTTACGCATCATGTGTTACATAGGTAGGTTTGTAAGTTACGGTCAGCTCATCAGACATTTCCTAAAAATAAAGATTGTTCACAAGTCCCGCATCTCGAGGTTGAATCTGAAGTCTTTTGAGGACGAGTCTTAAGTCAAGTCTGAAGTCAATGTGTGTGTGCGACTCAAATTCAACTCCAGTCCCCGTCTCTGAGACACACACACAGACACACACACAAAAACACTCCCCACATTTTAAAACCACACAAGCGGTTCATTCTCACTTGACAGCCGATGACTTACTGGAGCAATAAGAGCACTGTCTCGACACATGCAGTGAATTGTGGGTTAGCGCTGCGCGTGCCGGCTGTTAGAAGTGAGGGGATTGGTCAGAGCAACCCCCATAAAAGAGGGTTGTGCCTGTCACTTTCTTTTAAAGGTCCCATGGCATGAAAATTTCACTTTATGAGGTTTTTTAACATTAATAGAGTTCCCCCAGCCTGTCTATGGTCCCCCAGTGGCTAGAAATGGTGATAGGTGTAAACCGAGCCCTGGGTATCCTGCTCTGCCTTTGAGAAAATGAAAGCTCAGATGGGCCGATCTGGAATCTTCTCCTTATGAGGTCATAAGGAGCAAGGTTACCTCCCCTTTCTCTGCTTTGCCTGCCCAGAGAATTTGGTCCACCCATGCGAGAGAGACATTATGGCTTTCAAACGAGAAAAGGGGCAGTTGGTCAAGGCCACACCCCCACCCTCCACCTTGCCCCCCCTCTCTCCTCCTCAATAGCTACAGACACAGAAATAGTACATACTAAGGAAAGCTCATTGTGGGACTGGCTCTAGTGGCTGTAGTTCTGCACCAAAGCTGAATTTCGGGAAAGAGACTTCAGATACAGTATTAGGGGATCACTAAGGTCTATATAAAAGCATCCAAAGAGCACCATGTCATGGGACCTTTAAAGTTGTATAAATATTAGCGGCTCCGAAAAAAAAAAAAAAAAAAAAAAAGACTCTGACCGAAACAACCCTAAATTTAAAACCCATGAAACCCTCAAAAATCAAAACACTTGGTTCTCACTCTCATTCTCTGTCTCCTTCCTCCAGCCTGAGAACTTGCTGTATTTTAATCCCCAAGACGAGTCAAAGATCATGATCAGCGACTTTGGTCTTTCCAAGATGGAGGGCAGCGGTGATGTCATGTCCACTGCCTGCGGCACGCCGGGATATGTGGGTAAGTTAGTCAGTCTTCCCTGGCCTCCAACAGTCCTCTACTTCTTTTTTTGTTTCCCCTTGAACAAAGTCATCACACTCGAGTGTCCTGGAAACAGTTGGAGAAAACTCAAAAAAAACTTCTCTGAAGAGACAATTAACTAAGTGGTTACGTCCGTCCCTTAAGCTTTCCATTCCTGCACGGCACACACATGTGATGGTGTTTCGACAATCTTTTTTTGAAACAATGGGTCCTTGATTTGTAGACAGAGGTAGACAGAAGCAGGTTTTTGTGCTCATCCTATCGGTGTCGCGGTTTGGCGATGGCGGTCACAGCTCCCACTGGTTTTTATGTCTCATTACGTCACTACACGATGAACTGAGCTGTCTCTTTGGATTCCGGCAGGCGTTGATCCAACAAAACACATGAAAAATTCAAAGAGCGCATGTTGTTCCCATCTGACACCATTCATGTTTCCCATTCACACACTTACACACGCTCAGCAATCTGGCTCGTTACCCCCCGTAGAGTCAACATGAAGCCGAACAAAACTGGTGCGTGTGTGCGTGTGCGTGCGCGTGCTTGCGGGCGAGTGTGTCTGTGTGTGTGTGTGTGTGTGTTGTTATAAGAGACAGATGTTCAGTGTTAACAGCGCACACGCTTCCATGTTGGAGCACAAACAGACTGGTTGTTCTGACAAACAGCATACAAACTGTCATAAACAAATCTGTCATAGAAATACAGACAGACAAAAAAAAAAATTTCAATTTAATGTTGAACTTGAAAATTGATTTTCTATTGCCGCCACTAGGTCAACTTTACTACACCCAGCTGGAGTTCATGTTGTGTAACAGTTCAATATTTATAGTACAGGGCTCTCAAGCATTGGGCGTGAGACACACGCATTTCAACCCGTTCACACGCTCACACGCCACACCTTGTATTTCTCACGCAGAGAAATTACCAGGATAACGCCCACCAAGTTGCGCCGCTATTTTTAACAGTGGAACAGGTAGAGGAATCAAGTGAGTCCCCCATAGAGTTCAGAACGCCCTGCCACCATCCGCGGCGCTACCCTTGGTCATTTTAGCTTCGGGCCCGCCCATTTTGACCCATCTAGCAGTTCATCCAATAAGCAGCCTGAGGAAAGCTTTGAGTGAAAGCTTCTCAGCCAATCAGCGGCTTCTACCCGCCTGCCCACAGGCTGCGTCGTCACCAGCAAGTGATCCAATGAAATGAATGACGTTTTTGCGCAAGCTTTTCAAGCAAGCTCACTGAGACAGACACAGAGTGTAGCTATTAGCTAGCTAATATGAAACGCAAAGCGAAGCAAAGCAGCTTGTTTTCATCTATATTCAGCAAGAAACACTCCAAGGAGCAGGAGGAGGACATTTTAAGTAACGCGGTTACAAGTGACGATTTACCATCCTGCTCGGCCGCCCTCGCCCCATCAAGTCCTCCCGTAGCCACACCGTCACACCAGCAAGGCAAGTAGTGTCTTAACGTTATTAGTGTCTGGCTGTCTGAATGAAGGGGGAACCTGAATACATTTGGCTTATTTTAATTGGCCCATCCAGTTTTCTGGAGGCCCACCTACAATCAAAATCCTGGCGCCGCTAGTGCCTGCCACGCACAAGCTGAGTGAGTGCGGATTTCAAGTTCTTGACTTTCGCCGCTGTTTGTGACTTTGCCTGAGATTGAGTGACAAGTGTACTCGGTGTACTCATTGACATAGGGTGTACTCGCCCTGTTGTTTATCTGGTTGCCATGACTTGGCGGGTGATGACGTCCTGTCACTGTTCCAGTTGAGGGGAGAGAGAGCGGATGACAGTTGGCTTGAGTTCAGTAGAGCACACGGCTCTGTAGAGTTGTAGAATTATGACTTTATATACTACATGTACATAGGAACAGGAAACCCTGTTGTGTGTCTGCCCTATTTCTGATACTGTGGCGGCAGAAATCAACATAGAGGAAACACTGGGTAGCTTTTATTATTATTATTATTATTATTATTATTATTATTATTATTATTATAGCTACATGTTGAATCGGCTGCAGGGCTACTCTGACAGTTTTATATTTTTATAAAGATACCCATCTTAGGCCTACCAATAATACTCTTATAACAGTACCCATAATAATTTGGAATATTTTTAGTTTTTTATTTCCTTTTATTTTTACTGCACAACCTCCCGGGCTCCATTGTGAAAACCTTTGGCCTAGGCTATTTCATTATATTGTATCCAGACAATTGATAGTATTAATTATTGCACGCACACACACACACACACACACACACACACACACAAAGACATACTGAATTAATTTGCATGACTCTTTGCAGAGAAACTCAGATTTACAGATCTGTCGATTAAATCAACTAATCGATTAGTCGATACAATTGAATGAGTGTTAGTCGACTAAGAATTTCTTCAATCGAACACAGGCCTACATTTATGTCATTTATCAGATCATACTCCGTCCCCACCCAAACCCTTGCCGCCAAAATCTCACTCTGAACTCTGTTCAAAACTTGAGAGCCCTGATAGTAGTTTTAGTTAAATCAGCTTCTCATAAAATGCCTGCTTTTTTTTTTTCTTTTTTTTATCTTTTGAGATTTGACTTGAACAAAAACCACAGATCATAATGAGTCAGATATGCACATGTGGAGGCAAAACACACCAGTGTTGTAGTCATTACCAAGACCAGAGTGTATCGAGACGGAGACTTTGAGGGGTTGAGACTGAGACAAGACCAAGACCAAGACCAGACTAAACAACTGAAACATACAGTATATACACAACTTGCCAATATGTATAGCTAATATTCCCTAAATCCTTTTGGGTGAGGGGTAAAGAGTTTTCTGAAGAGTTTTGGTACAGAGAGGCAGATTGATAACATCAGCCAGCTAGCTTTGCTAGCATCACTTACACTTAGCTCACCTTTCTTTATGCTTCCTTACTTAGTGCAGATAAAAATGTGAGGTGGTCCCAGCTGTCTCAGTCAGCATTGCAGAATTTACACACTGCTGTGTGTTTTCTTTTCGCCTCTGAAAACGATTCTTTCTAAAAAAAAACTCCGGCCAGAGTGGAGATTTTGGAAAACTTTGTTTGCACGTTTGCATGTAAACTGCGACAAACGGAGGTTTAGGCAGCCGAGGAAGTGAGGAAGAGAAGAGAGAGGAAGTGATCTGTTACTGTTGTTGCTATTTCCGGGATTCTGATTGGTTAACGTGAGCTTGAGCTTCTCGTTACACTGCCACCTACAGGTTTGGCGTGCTCTTGACTGCATATATACATGGGTACGTGTAAACAACTATCACTAAATTGCACAGGCAATTTAGTGATAGCCCTGCAGCTGTGGTCTTGACCGGTCTTGAATTAAAACCCAGAGTCCTCTTCATCTGAGACTGAGACAAGACCAAGTAAAAAGACCGAGACCTTCAAAAAGTAGTCTTGAGACCAAGACCGGTCTCGGGTATTACAACACAATTACAACATTATGTGACTCAGCTATATATATATATACTGTATAAAAGCAGCCCTGGAACCTACACTACATTTTACTCCTGTATACCACAATGCAATGCGGTCGTGTTTTCCGGGAGGAGAAGAAAAAGCAGAAAGGACCCGCAAAAACGGGCTTTCATTTCTAAACAGTGGAAATGTGACATGCAACGTATATGCAACTTTCCTGAGTTTGTTTCAGGGACGTACTGCCTCCTTCATAAAAATAACCAGCGCATCTGCTGACGCAGTGATGTTTAGAAATATTCAGTGTAGTGCCCTAAATCTCGTTGGGTCGTTCCCTATATAGTTCACTGTTCCATAAACACTACATTGGGAATAGTGAGTGAGGGAATGAGGTTTCGAACAGAGCTATTATTATCTTGAGCGTGGGGTCAGATCAGGGGTCAGAGGTTGCTGGGATGCAGAGCGTGCGAGGTGGCAGAGAGGAAGGCACGCACAAACTGTCTGTCGCATGTCTGACGGGTCTGTGATGTGACACATTCTGGCACAACACAATGAACAGCAACAGCAGTTTGTTTGGGAATACCAGAACCACTAAAAACAGTCCAAACAGTCCAACTCGAAGATGATGAGGTCCCTCCCAGAGTCTGACAGGCGATTTGTAGAGCATGCCGTGTAGAACTACCAAAGTAATGATTGAATTATCAGAATCAGAAAAGGGCTTATTCTCAAAATAAGTTACACTTACAAGGTTGGTGCATACATAAACAAACATATTAAACATTAATATGAAATAAACAAAAAATACAAAAACAAATATATACAAAATAGCTGTTTAACAAAAGAAAAAGGAGGCTCAATGGATTAAGTGCAGAATGTGTAGAAAAATATATATAGTATGTGCAATTGGCAGGTGGATTGTCCAGGATGGAGGTCAGTGGCGGTTCTAGGAAGTGGCCAAGGGTGGCCAGTGCCCCGTAATATTAAGCCTCGACCCCCCTTATGGCCCCCCTAACTGTGGCAAATATTTTCATACATTTTTAACCCCACCTATATCCCCAAAGAGGGGATGTTATTCACGTGCAGTGATAAATTAAATGTAGGTTTACACTGAATGAGTATTCTTGTGTTCATGTTAAATGTGTAGCGTTAGTCCTTTTGTAGAACCAAACCTACGGAGGGTTGGTGGTTTGTTACACGTGTGCTTAGTATATTTGCTACCCCTAAAATCGCAGGTGGCCTCAGCCTGGCCCCTCCATTTCAAATGGTCTAGAACTGCCCACTGATGGAAGTCAATGCAAAGTATAGTGACTAGGGGGTATGAGGAACTATATATAGTGTCAAAACATATCAGATTACTACCATACTGCATTTACATCCTTTTTGACCCTGAACTCAGTTTGTAAAGTAGTGAGCATCAGGCACAATGACCTCAGTGTGCAAAAATGTCCTAATTCTGATTCCCGAAAACACAACACACACCTTCCCAATGAGTCAGGGTCGATCTATAAACAAAGCTCTGATTCAGCACATGTGCGCAAAGTTTATGTTTTGCCAGATAAGATTGGTATTTCTTCATATCTTGCTGTGTGTGTGTGTGTGTGTGTGTGTGTGTGTGTGTGTGTGTGTGTGTGTGTGTACGGTTGCCAAATCTATTTCGATCCAGCTGTGTGTGTGTCTGTGTGTGTGTATGTTATGGTGAGCTCACTGTTGTCAGTAATTTGCTCTGTCCGAGGCTAATGAGTCGCAGGGGAAGGTCAGGCCAGGTCTGTCTGCCGTACAAAGACCAAGATCAGAGAAAACAACAGAGAAGAAGATTTTACAAAAGAGCTGAAAGAAAAAAATTGTTTCTTTTGTATCGCTTCTTCCGATTTGACTCCACCGATCTCCCCATAGTAAAACAATGGCACAGCCAGCGCAGAGCGGTTTTACCGCTGATCATGTGTAGGCGGCTGAAAAGATAAATATAGTCACTAAATCATGACTTCATTGCTTTGTTTGGGTTTTTTTAATTTAGGTCTTTTTCATATCAGTTACACTTCTTGCAGCCGTGAGAACCTGTACCTCCCGCAGACGATTTCCCACCATTAACCACACTGACGTGTGATTTTAATTTGGAAAGACGGCGAGAGTCTGCACATTGTCTCTGTATTCAGGCTCATAAAACAGCTACATTTCCATGTAAAAATCACGCGGGAGTTTTAACTGGACCTCAAGCTGACAAGAAAGGAATATGCTCCCAGTAACACATTCCCAATTTAAGCTCAGTTCTCCAAGCACCGGGCTACTGCAACATGGAGTGACATTAGGCTCGTTTCGAGATAGGCCAGGCCTGCGCCAAATTGCTCAACGGCGATCGCTGACGGTCAGATTTCTGTCCGACCTGATTCCCGAATTGCTCTGACGTCATGCACACGTGGGCAAGGATAACCTCACGAGATCAATGCGGCCACAGTTTTTCCACCGACTGCCAGACCCAGGGCATGATGGGGAAACGCCTGGCTGTCAGGCAAGCTCATACATGGGTCTGGTAACATCTGAATACATCAGAATTGGACCAAACAGGATGTGAGTGTTTCTGTGACTTCCTGTTCAGAGTGAAGGCTGCCTGAAACGGCTGGAAACTGTCCGAATTGACCGCAGCGTTTTGTCACCGCCCACTGCTGCTGCTGCCTGCTCCCGTCCACTTTACAGGCCAGGCGCAGCTCATCTCGAACGAGCCTATTAGTACATTAGTAGCAAAAGCAAGCGACTGAGGCCCTCCATTTTTTTTCTTTCTTTCAGCTCCAGAGGTTCTTGCCCAGAAGCCGTACAGTAAGGCGGTGGACTGCTGGTCCATTGGAGTGATTGCCTACATCCTGTAAGTACCAACTGCTCTTCTTTGGGTTACATCACACTGTACAGCAAGTGGTTTCATCCAGGCAGCCTGACTGATCACCAACACGTTCAGTTGGTGTCAGGCGGTGTTATAGCCAAGAGCACCTAACTTCACCTAACTTGACTCATTCCAAACTAGGAATGAGTCAAGTTATTGGTTGCGCTTCCAATCACAGTAATTAATAATCACAGTTAACACATAAATCAGGCGATGCACAGGCAATTTAGGGATTTCCCTGCTGCTGTGGTCTTAAAATCAAATCCAGAGTCCTCTTCATCCGAGACCAGAGACGAGGCCGAGTAAAAAATGCGGTCAATTCTGAGAACCGGTCTGGAGTACTACAACACTGGTGTTAGGTTCACAGTTTACACGAGTTTCTCACTAGGAGCCACATTAACACCTCATGTCAGATGTGGCCACACGCAGTTTCTTTCTACCGACTGCAAGACCCAGAGCATGATGGGAAGCGCCTGTCTCTGAGCTGATCTAACAGCTGATTGGTTCAGGATTGACTCAACAATAAGAAGTTT
The DNA here is from genome assembly GCF_004354835.1 of Perca flavescens. Lineage (NCBI taxonomy): Eukaryota > Metazoa > Chordata > Actinopteri > Perciformes > Percidae > Perca > Perca flavescens. The sequence continues at coordinate 19,656,341 of NC_041353.1, read as the reverse complement.
TACGTAAACTTATGGATTTATATATTTATATATATATACTGTATATAACTTCATATATATACTTATGTATTATAATCAAGTTGGCTGAACACATGGCAGAGTTCTGCTACTATCTTTTGCTGCGAAGGGCCAATTAGCCAGAACAAGTGGAAAGACCTATGTGATTGCGGGGTTAGTGTAACTAATTGTGAGGTTGTACGCTAATAGAAATGAATAATATCCATTAATTTAGTCTTAAATCAATTGAATAGACTTTTTACACAGCAACAACATTTAACTTGTCATAGCAAGGACAGCACAGCTGTTACTAATAACATTAACAATGGATCTGTTCTGTTCAAGTGTCTCATATCACAGTAATATCCACAAATGCACAAATGAAGATGTGTATTCTCGACACCAGTTTAGTACTTGAGAGATCCAGCTGTGTGAATTTGTGCACGGAAATGTACAAATGTGAATTTTAGTTTGTTTTGCGCACAAATATTTAGACACTGTCCAATTTTTGTTTCACTTCACAAAACCTTATTTACATTTGCAAATCTTATAAAATTGGAAACACACACAACTTAACTCCTCATTATTTTCATTAAGCTAAGTAGCATCAATTTGTTATGCTCTAGCAACTGCAATCAAAGTTTGCAATGCTAATAAACGCTAATGTGTGCATGGAGCCTTCTGCCCTCAAAGGTAGCTGAACTTGAAACACTTTCGTTGGTCCCACGTGTGTGTGTATTTGTTGATTTTTCTCTGTGTGTGTGTGTGTGTGTGTGTGCCGTCATCAGGGCCAGATGGAGCTCTGTGTAATGCCCTTGTATGGGCATGGAGCTGCAGGCTAGATTTCTTTTTCTCTGCTTTTTGTTTTTCTTCTGCTGTGTCCCCCCCACCTCTTACCACCACACACACACACACACACACACACACTTTTTGTGTGTGTGTGTGTGTGTGTGTGTGTGTGTGCACGTGTTTCAGTGTGCATGAACAATAAAACCTCCAACATCCGTGTGCTAAGCTTACTGTTATGTGCATAAGGTCGTTTTACTGTGTGTGTGTGTGTGTGTGTGTGTGTGTGTGTGTGTGTGTGTGTGTGTGTGTGTGTGTGTGTGTGTGTGTGTGTGTGTGTGTTGCTGACTCTTGTTGCAAAGATAGGTAGGTAGGAAGGTAGGTAGGTAGGTAGGAAGGTAGGTGGATGGATGGATGGATGAATAGATTTTGTCATTCAACTGTACATACAGAATGCACATATGAACGAGTTTGACAGCACATAAATATTAATATTGCACAAATTGAAAGGTGTAAGCCTACTGGCTTTATGTCAGCACATCTGATCTATATCTGTTTAATAATCAGTTAATGACTACCTCACACCTCCACACGGGGATCAAAACCAGCTATCACAGTATGGTACACAACGGCCAACTACAGCAGGGCACTCTGCAAAGGGTTCTCATTGTCTCTCTCTCTCTCTCTCTCTGTCTCGCGGCCTTCTTTTTCTATTATGTACATTGGTGAATTTTTGGTGTCACTTTTTATGTCTGTGAACCACATGTTAAACTAATCTTTTTCTAAGAAAGTGGATGAAATTAGGTTTTGGTGCAGCTGCCGTCTTAGTGGAGTGTGTGTGTGTGTGTGTGTGTGTGTGTGTGTGTGTGTGTGTGTGTGTGTGCGTGTGTGTGTGGGGGGGGGGGGGGGGGGGGTGAAAGAGAGAAAGAGCAGCTCCCTGCTGGCAATTAGCACAATTAGCGTTGGGATTCAGACCATGTTAGCTTTTAGCTGCTGCTCAGGTGGAAAGATCACATCAGGTAATTAGCCATGATAATCACCTGGGATCTGTGTGTGTGTGTGTGTGTGTGTGTGTGTGTGTGTGTGTGTGTGTGTGTGTGTGTGTGTGTGTGTGTGTGTGTGTGTGTGTGTTTTCAGTTGGATGGATGGTGAGTGACGGCTGAGTCTCCAACCAAAAGGGAAGCATCTTATGACACCACGCAAACACTTAGTTTCTTCCTGATGTGTGTGTTCGAACGTGTGTGTGTGTGTGTGTCTGTGTGTGTCTGTTGTGAGTGGGTTTAATGGAGTGGAGGGTTGGCTGAGTGACAGATGAGTCTGTAACTAAATGAGAAGCCAGAAAAACAAACGGAAAGCCTTACTTTCCTCACGGCAGGCAGACTCCTTCTTCCTTTCTTCCCGGTGTGTTTTGCTTTTATTCCGTTTGTGTGTGTGTGTCTGGGTATTGATGGAGAACGGCATTTTAATGAGTTTTTATCAGAATCTCTTGGTGCATCCAGAACTTTAGTAATGAGGTGCGGATGATGTTTTTGGTTGAGCAGCAGCTCAGCTGTTGGTTCAGTTGGCTCATTATGGAGAATCAGACTGGAGCCTGAAGCTTCAGTTAGCACTGAGAACCAGTTATCTAATGTTCACCCGATTAAGATGATACAGCCAACTACTGCCAGGACTACGAATAAAAAGAGGCTGTCACATTAACTCCTGCTGGACCAACATGACTTTGTCCCCTGCAATAAATACAGGCAAGGAAACCATTAACAAACGGACACAATTTGCCAGATACTGATACAAACCCCATGAATGGCAGATATATGCAAATTGCATGCAGTTAACTGTTTTATAGAGATGTAGAGACAAAAAACCTGAACACATTTTATTCATGTATACCGGTGGTTATAATATGGTTGGAATCATTAATTTAGACAGCGATATTTTATAAATGATAACATGATCATATGTTCACATTAATATTCTACTAAAGGTCAATATAAAGTAATATAATTTTGCCAAAGCCTTATCCAGGGCTATGGGTGTTCATGATATATTGTTATCACTCTTATCAACAAGTCATCAGAATGAGTAAATTAATGTACTGTAGGGCTGCATTCATTAATGAATATGTCCATTACTTTAACGTATAATTGTTTAGTCTCTCATACTGGAACAAACTTTCCAGAGCCAGAGCTAACAACTTAAAATAACTTGTTTTGTCCAACTAATGATAATACCACTAATCGTTTCAGCCCTAAATGAATGACTTAATAAATTAGCAAATGAATAAATGATTTAATGACCATTAATAGATAAAGCAATCAGTAAATGAACTTATTTTGTACAGCATGAAATGACTGAAGTGAGTTAGCAAATGACTCGATGACTGATTGAGGAATAGACTAAATGAAAGAAGTAATGAACGAATGAACGGTTGACTGAGTACGTGTCTTGTCTGCAGGCTGTGTGGTTACCCTCCGTTCTACGATGAAAACGACTCCAAGCTGTTCGAACAGATCCTGAAAGCCGACTACGAGTTTGACGCACCCTACTGGGACGACATATCAGACTCAGGTTAGTCTTCTTCCTCCTCCGCCACCTTCTTCTTTCTCTGATTCCTTGACCATTTTCCCTTCCTCCTCCTCCGTCCACCACACATGGCACATATGGACCACACAGCACCTCTCCATCACGGCCTGACAGCATCTGCCTGGAATGAATGTATTTGTGTGTGTGTGTGTGTGTGTGTGTGTGTGTGTGTGTGTGTGTGTGTGTGTGTGTGTGTGTGTGTGTGTGTGTGTGTGTGTGTGTGTGTGTGTGTGTGTGTGAAGTGAGAAACACACTCACACAGAATGTCATACACAGGCTAACAAAAAGGCATAACATCTATACAGATATTAATTTACAGTCAGAAATGTTAACAGGGAGTGTGTGTGTGTGTGTGTGTGTGTGTGTGTGTGCGTGTGTGTGTCTCGATGGGGATAAAATAGCATGTATGTGCTGTCAGGTAAAGCCGTGTTTTCAAAAGTGTCAGGTTTCCTCTTGAAGCAAAGATAGCAAAACAGATGGAAATCTCCCAAACCATAGTTACGTGGGTTTTTGCAGATTTCTGCTATTTTGTAAGAAATAAAATCAATGAATCCATTTTTGGGTGTTTTCATTTTTTCCATCTTAACTGAAGATGCAGCTCTATTTGTGGTGACACGTTACAACCATTGTAACCCACTGAAACCCAAACTCAAATAGATATTGACTACGTTTACAAGCAGCCAATAACCTGTTCAAAACCGGAATATTAGCAATAACCCGGTCGCGCACGGCCATGTAAACACCGGCAAAAACACAAATATGCTCATATTCCTGTTTTTAAAAACCCGAAAATGATCCCTGGGTTACCCCTTTTCTAACCCGAAATTTTGGTCATGTAAACGCGTATCGGCATATCCCCATCAAAAGGAACATTGATTTGTGTTCTGCGCATGTTCTATTCACAAGGAATCTTGGTCTTTTTAGTAGAGGAACTTCTTGTATGCGCCAGAAAACCTGTGCGCAGTATACCGGAAGTAAACAAGAAGTAGAGGTAAACATGGCGAGAAGCAGCACAGCACCACACTTTTGGAGCGAGGAGGAAACCAATTTCTTCATTAGTGTGGTGAAAACCATGGATATAATATCTTTTGTTGAAGGCAGAAAGTACCGAGATAGTGAGATTTATAAGAAGGTGACCGAAAAGTTACGCGAAAGTCCAGACGCTAACCGTGCGTCGCCGTTTACATCAGGATATTGCCAATTGATTACAAATTCTATGTATACAGGAGTAACTCTCTCTGCTCACGCATGTAAACGGGTTATTCCGAATGTTTCAGAAACCTGAATAGCGACCTTAACCGACCATAACCCGAAAATTGACAGCTTGTAAACATAGTCACAGTTGTCAAACTAAAGATCTTTTTACCGTGTTAGGGGATGACAGTGTCACCACTGTGGTCCAGACTGAAATATCTCAACAACTATTGATGGACTGACATAAAATGTTACACAGACAGCGTTGTTTCCCAGAGTATATGATTCTTAGTGACTTCAGTGATCCCCTGACTTTTTCCTTTAGCGCCACCGTGAGGTTCACATTTGGGCTTTTGAGTGAAATGTCTTAACAGCTATTGGATGGATTAAACCATTACCTGCTTTCACACATTCAATTCAGCATCATCATCAAGTTGAAATTTTGATTGTTTATGAAAAACACCTGCAAAACTAATTATATATGGTATAATGAGCCGTAAGGCTGTTTTATGCTTCTGCGTCAACTCCAGGCGTAGCTACGGCGTCACTCCTACGGCGTCACTCCTACGGCGTCGTGACCCTTTAGGAGTTCTGCGTCAGGGTTGGTTTGCATCGCGGTGCATTTCACCGCCATAACGCTAGGGGGTGATGAGTCTGAGGTTATTTGCGAGGTGTCTGCCAGCCAGTTTATGTTACGTTAGCAAGCAAACTTTAGCACAACTGCCCACAAAGTACTGCTTGATGGCGAAGTGCTAATTTCAAAACGTTACTGACATAATAGACACTTTGCAAACGGATAACCCCGTCATTGTAACCAAAATATGTCCGAGTTTATTTGCGAAGCTTATGTCAGTGAACTAGCATGTTGCTACTCCCCACAGTAGGCTGCTTGAAACACCGACTATGAACACACAGGACCAGTTGACCAATCACAGTCCTTGCAGTCTGCGTCACCTACACGCAAAGTTACAAAGTTTTGGAGGTGCACGTCGAGCTACAGCTAATTAGCAAATTGTAGCATGCTAACACACTATGTTCATACGATGAGCACAGTAAACATTATACCTGCTAACCATCAGCATTGTCTTTGGGAGCATGTTAGCATGATTACAAGGTTTTCAGCAGACGCCAACAACAGCAACATTTGCACAAGCAATTCAAACTGACTGAAACATCAAAGATTATTTGTTATGTGTGTCAGAAATATATTTTTTAAGCCAGAATACACAGAGTTTCCATAGGGTTTTAAAAAGTCTAAAAACCACTAAAATATCAAAATCAAAATTGTAGGCTATAAAAAGTCTTAAAGTATTGTGTTCTAGGTCTTACATAACTTTGAACAATTCTTACATTTTCCCATGTCCATGTAACGCTACCCCTATAGCTTATTGAAATGTGTTTTTTTTTTTTTTTATTCCATGGTGTTGTAGTTCTTTCTTTCGCTAGTCCAACTTGCTACATATGTACAGGTTATTATTACTATGTGTCGCTTTTTATTAAATTTTAATAATTTTATTTATGTTGCAAGCACTTTTGTGACTCTGCATTTTGTTGTACTTTTATGTCGTGGTATGGGTCTTACATTTTATTAATAAAGGTCTTAAAAAGGTCTTAAAAAGTCTTAAGTTGGACTTGTTGAAACCTGCAGAAACCATGATAAAGAATTGTTTCAAAATGCTGTGTCAAGTTGGTATGGTGTTTTGTGGTCTAAAATTATTGTTTTATTGCCCTTTCAATCTTTTTTTTTTCTTTCTCCCAGCCAAGGATTTCATTGGCAGTCTGATGGAGAAAGATCCAGCCAAGCGTTTCACCTGCGATCAGGCACTCAGACACCCCTGGTGAGAAACCCTCACACAGAATGTCATACACAGACTAACAAAAAGGCATACAATCTATACAGATATTAATTTACAGTGTTAACAAAGAATGTGTGTGTGCGTGTGTGCGTGCGCGTGTGTGTATCAGGATCGCCGGGGATACGGCACTCTGCAAGAACATCCATGAGTCAGTCAGCCGACAGATCAAAAAGAACTTCGCCAAGAGCAAATGGAGGGTAAATTTAGTTTACTGCAGTTTATTCTTTGTGGTTTTGGCTCTATTGCAGCATATTACTCCAGTACGACTCCTCAAACGATTGTCTGTGTATTTAGAAGATGAATCACTCTGCAAAAGTAAAATCCGGGCCCACCACCATATGGCCAGGAGTTAACCTTCATCATCCACTTTTCCTCCTGCAGCTCTTAGAAGAAGCGTGAATAACCTGCAGCCTCCAAAAATATTCCTGTCTCTTTAAGAACTGCTCCTCACACAGTATGCCATTTCCAGCTCTGGGTGTTAATGGCACATCCAGCTTGTGTAATATTTAAACCTCACATGTTTTTAATCCAAGATAAACTGCAACAGAAGACACTATCATGTTATTTGTGCACTAGTTCATCAAAAGCAGATTCTGGTCTGCAACCTCAAAGCCATTATGAAATGAAAAATCACCTTTTTTGATCTTTTCAATGACGTAATATCCTTAATAATCCTTAATATGATCCCCTGCTGCTCCACAGTACATTGATAGTACGGAGACCTCATCCTAAACTAAAAGATAAAAATAAAACCATCACAGAGAAGTTCTGCACCTTCCCGCCACTCAACTGATATTCATGTCACACAACATCTTATTTTAGAGACACGTAATAAAAGATGCTGTTGAAATGTAAAAAAAAAAAAAAAAATTAATCTTCCCATTTCCTACCTCTCTCCAGCAAGCGTTCAATGCCACCGCCGTGGTTCGGCACATGAGGCGGCTGCAACTTGGCAGCAGCATGGGGAGCAGCGTGGACGCCTCTAACCCACCGACCAGGCCGAGCCAGACGCAGAGGCCGGCCCAGAGCCAGAGCCAGAGCCAGGCGGGCCAGAACCAGCCAGCTCAGAGCCAAAACACCGGCCAGGCGGCGCAGAGCCAGAGCGCCAACACAGCCGCCAGCAAAAGCTCTTCCATAGACAACAACATAGCAGCTCCCCGCAAGGAATGTGAGTCAGTAGTATCAGTAGCACCAGAAAGTCAAGAGAACATATGTGTAGTACACAAAGTTAAAGAATGGATAATTGGCTAAAACCCCTCCCCTGAACCGTGATTGTCCAATCCTAGTTTAGCAAACCGCTAATAGGCACCGCAGTCCTTTCATTTGGATTTCCCCACAAGCGGAAGTGATGTGTAGAGTGATACTCTGTACGTATAAAGAGTGTGGAGGGTGGTGTGTGGAGAGTGTTTTCAAAAACAATAGTATAAATGTGGGGAACGGATTAAACAGTAGTCATGTTTCCATCTAATTGTCAAGCAAATTTTAAGTGAACTTTTAAAATGTCTGGTTTAGAGCGAATAAAGCGTAGTTTGGTTTCCAAACTGGCTCGCTAAATCAAACAGTTTAGAAGCTAAGTTCTTTGGATAAATGCAGAGAGGTAGCATTGTGCAATTTGGCCACCTGTGCAGAATACAGGGTTGTGGCAGAGACATTTGGTGTTCACCGCTGTGTATACGCGGTGGGGAGGGCCATACGATTCAAGCTGTTGAACCAATTCGTCCATTTATCCGACGTGGCTGAGGCGCAGGCTATAGCTCACCGCAACTCCACTACACACCTTGTGCCACGAGTGTACGCCGCACTGGATGGGACCCGTATCCCGATCCTCCGCCCCCCCCCCCATCCGACGGATACCGGGACTATAGTCATGTCAGTTACATGTTCGCTACGTCACAACTTATTCGGCAAAGCTGTTACCATCTCCCATTTTTCTCTTTCACTCTTTTTCGAAAAAGGCCAAAACCACCTCAAGCAAGTGTAAAAACTTTTTTGCAAATTTGAGGACGTTTTTTTTCCGTCTAATTTTACCGTTTCCATCAACATTTTCTAAATGCGCATAAAAATACGTTGATGGAAACATGACTAGTGCGTTTGTCCGCTCTAACTTGAGCAATACAGATGTTAGCATGTCTGGCTAACTAGCTTACTGAATCTACCTTACAGTATCTAACTCTATAGAATCTTATTTTGTTGGGTTAAAAGTTATGTAAGGTATAGATCTTAACTATTACTTAGTATAACCAAGAATTCGGAGAGGCCAATCTGCCACTGATATTGTATGTTTGTTTGTTTTATCTCAAACAACATCAACATACATATACACATATATAACAAATAAAACAAAATCCTATACAAATGAGTCCAAATCTATCAAAAAAAACAAAAAGGATGAGTTCGACAAGGAGCATAAAGTCCTGCCCCTACTTTACAATATCATAATATTACATACAAAACAAATAGATATGCATAAACAGCATACAAAATGTTAACTCCTACAATAATCCAATAATTTAAACAACATACAACTATACACTGTGCGTACATTGCCATTTATATATTCAGGTCACCGTTCTGTATTGATCAAGTATTGTTTTCTTGAATCTATTTTTGACCTGTATAATATTATGGCTCCGTTTGATCTCATTGTTTGGACCATTCCAAAAGGTCACCCCACAAACGGAAATGTACACGCTTTGATATTGCACGTGTGCCGTGTGAGAATAGAAGGTACACTTTTATAACAAAAGGGGTCGTAGCTTAGCGAAGGGTCAGCAACAGCATTATTAAAGAAATATTCATCGCTGCTGATCCCTCTGCCGACTCTTCCCTCTCAGGTGCAGCTGCACCGGCCACGCCCTGCAGTCTGGCGTCTGCAGCCTCTTCTCCCGCCGCCGGGGCAGAGCTGAACCGGCCACATCCCTCCGCGCCCGCCGCCCCGGTGCTCACGGAGACCAAGTGACGCCAGGTCCCGCGGGGAACCAGCTGGGAGGCCACGGCGCTGTGAGGCAGAGAGACGGAAAGAGACGGAGAATGACAGGAGAAGAAGAGGATCCCCCAATCCCCCCCTTACCCTCTTCTTCTTCGTTCCTCCATCTCCTCACTGCATTTCTACTTGGATGCGCTCACCCCCCTCCCCACACCCCCCAGCAAGTACCCCTCCCTGCTCCCGGGAGAGCAGAGGACTGTTACCACTGCCCCACCGATTCAAGCCACACAGCGCCGTACTGTACGCTCGCCCGCCAATCACCAACCCACCCACCGGGACTCTTCGTTGAGGAAGTTTGTACGGCCGGCTGTGATTGGTTGCTGTCTAATGACGAATGGGGGCGTCGACTGCTGCGAGCTCGAGCAGTTAATTGGTGGTTGACGGTGGGGCCGGTGGTATCATATTATTCAATGTCAGTCAACATCAACTTCCCTCTTGTATCTGGTCTTTCCTTCGACACTTTATTTAGCTTTTTTTTTTTTCTTCTAAATTAGGTTTGACTGTTGACAATTGGATTTTTTTGTTTTTGTTTTTGTTTTTATTATTACGGTTAATGTTAAAGGTGGTATGTGTAACTTTTAAAAAGCCAACCCATTTTTGTCAATTTGATAGTGCTACTTTGGTATAATTACTGGAAATAATCACGACCATCGCAGGGACGATTAGTCACGTCCAGCAGATTACCTCCAAATCTGACCTGGTGACAGAGGCTGATAGGTCTTCTTAGGGATGATGTGATTAGTTTGCGCTAATTGTACTAATGTAGCAAACTAACGTGACGATGATGTCATGTGAAAACGCAACATATTGCACCTTTGAGACCTTTTATTTGATGTCCTCATGGGCTTGTTTGTCTGTATGTGCTTTAATAAGTGCTTTAAAAGTACCATACGACTGTTGAGATGGGGAAACGTGACTAAGCGCTTTATGTATTTTGCACAAAGAGGGTCAGATATGTTCTCAGACACAGATTAGCCGCCATCCATCTATGTTTATCAGAGTAGAGATTGTAAATCTTTATATATATATAAAAAAACAAAAGAAATAATAACCCAGAGTGGATGTTAGAGCATTGTACAGCTTCTGTTTATTGCCTGAAGGATTCTGATCTGTTTTATTATTTTCTTACTTTATAAGACTTTTGTAACAATCACCCTTTAAGGGACACACACACAGGTTACTAAGGAACATGCAGCAGGTTTAGAATAGGATAGGATAGAGGTATTTGCTGGAAACTGCCTCCAGTTGAGAATGTTAGCGACTACACGATAGCTTGGCGGTTGATTTTCCTAAACTAAGGAGCCACAAGTAGCGGTGCAGTTTCAAGATGGCTACAAGACATGCTACAGAGCATCTCCAGACACCAAACTGCTTCCCACATGGGTCCTCAGAGTATTTTTTTGCACCGTCAGGCTGCACCCAGTTCAGAAGTGCTCAGGGAAAAGTGTGGCTGCACTGTGAGCTGGTGAATACCGATTTTTCCTGGTTTAGGTTGTTCCGTCAGTGTTTTTTGGTCCAGGTGTCGTGGCATCACAGTTAATGATCCAGAGCTCACGGCGTTAGCTGCGTCCCCATTGCAGTGTTGTAGTGACTTCTGACTTGAAAATTGAAAACTCACACTTGGGCCCAGATTATTCCATCGAGGACTCCAAGGTTGTTTTTGTTTTTTTACTCGATCATCTTTCAGAACTTGTTCCTCAATTTTTTTGGGCTATTCTGTATTTTGTTGACGCAATCCCCAACCCTGGAACAGCGCGTCAAAGCTCTTTGCTTGACGGGATTCAGACGGAAGCGCCAAAGCTACATGTTCTTGCTGTATTCGGGGATCCCTTCCTTTATCAGTCCTTCCAGAAATCCTTTTTGTGATTATTGCGGGTAAAAATCCTTGATTATGCGACACATTTTCTTAAAAAATGCGATGGAATATGCAGGATATTTATGCAATTTTATGCAATGAAATTGAGGGAACTTGCAAAAATTGAAGGAACCTGCGGTTTGATGAAAAAGAGAAAAAAAAGTGATTCTCCAACACCCTGCTTTTCGATGATGTTCACGTCGTGTAATTACATCACTTCAACGTTCCCATGGCAATGGGGAAATGGCTGCTCTTGTGTGAAGTAAACGCAAAAATTTTCAACTTTCTGCTAAGATATATGGGACTTTTTTGCAACAAAAATGCAGGGATTATGAAATCAAGCCCCGCATATTTTGCGCGGAAATCGGCAATTTATGCGGCGTATTTGAAAAAATTTGGCCCCCTGCATCAATATGCCGACTTTGGCTGATTATGCATTGAATTATGCGATTGCATAATCGCGTTTTTCTGGAGGGACTGCTCTATGGCCCAACAGCAGACAGTTATTGTGACCGAAATCGGAAGCTTGGTTAGCGTAGCTTGGTTCACACCAGTGGCGATTTTATACCCTTTTTAGCAGGGCTCAAGCCCCCCTAAATTTCATCTCAGCCCCCCACTAAAAATTATAATAATAAAAAACGTGTCTTAGTGCTTCAAGTTAGAGTTGGCAAACTTGTCCGTTAGTGACGGAGGGCAAACAATGAATATCCTGTGTCGCTGTCGCCAATGCTATGCACCTGTAACCCAGTCAAGGAAAGTTTAATTTTTTATTTACAGTATTTATTGTTTACACCTCATTATCATTTCAGTTGACTCTGGTATGAATGACTTAAGTCCACAACTTGGGAGTCCCTTTTTTAATAATGCTAAGTTCCATATGACAGACTGACTTTTTTTGAATTTGTTCTTGATGGAACATTCTCACGACTCTGACCCATGACTGCAGCAGCCTGGATCGTGTCACTGCTTGTAACGTCTTCAGAGACATTAACTCAGAGGGCAGAACTGTACGATGTTGGGTGCCTACCTACGCACACATATCAGATTGTCATGATGCAATTCTTCTGATCCCTTTATTGTGAATTGTAGCCAAAGACTAGTGCTAGGTAGAAAGACAATTTGGTTCATTCTACTCGATGAATTGGGGAGAACAGAACTAGATAGGAAGCTGTTTGAGTTGGACTACAACTAAGGGCTGAACTCTAGCTGCAAATTTTAGTTTGGAGAGAAATGTATTCACCTTTGATCCCTTCCTAATCTGTTGCCATGTACCTTTTTATTAGCTACACCGAGTGCTGCTGAAAAACAAGTGAGACCACAGCTGGATAAAAGGCAAATGACAGTAAATCAACACTCACCCAAGCTTTCTGGAATTCACTTTTGGCTCGCCGCGGCGTCGTGTGTATTAAGTTCCACCGATTTGGCACTGAAGTTGACTAAAACAAACCATGACAAGGCATTTGTTAATCCAAATCTGTCTCCCTCCTTTTCTGTGTTCTCTGTCCTTTGACAGCAGCACCTACGTCAATAATCTCTGCAAGGATAATTCCAGTGTGTTTGGATTTTCTGCTCTTGCCCACTGTTTCCTAAACCAAAAAAGAATGCGAGTCGTCGAATCTTTGTCAGAAACCTCTAATCACACTGGAATTGTCCACCTCGTTCCTACGTATCGGGCTCCAAATGCTCACACCAGATCTACTGTGTTGTTGTTCAAGCACTTAGGCATAAAGTGGGAAACTTGCAGATGTGGTAACAGCACCGACACGGTTGATGCTTTTAGACGGACCATTGCAGTTACTTTAGGCACGTTGTCCTAGCAACTAATCCGGTCATAATAAGAGTTTATGTTCAATAGGTGGATAAGAAAAAGGCCAGTTAGCCTGATTTATTTGATTTTAAATGTACAGTCATAGCGAAAGCTAACGCTTTAGTGTTTTCTTACTGATTTACAACACCCACATGCACTACACCGTTCACCTTTCAGAAATATATATTCATTCTGACGTTTTTACTGTGGGGTCTTGTGTTACATGTGTCTCTGCTAACCTAACGCTAAAGTCAAGCCATGTAATTATCCATGTGTCAATGAGGGGAACTTTTAACCATGTAAGGGCTTTATTCCAATGATCACCTTAATCTAATTATTCACTGTAACCATGTATACTGTACATCCCCATTGATTGCTATGCATTTTTTAAAACATTTGTAAGTGTTGTCAATGCTTTTTCTTGGAAGTGGGATCAGGAAACAACATCAGCACCTATAGTTAAAAAAAACAACTTCGTTTTTGGGGGGAAAAAATAGTTGCAAGACACAGAATCCCTGCCAGATGTTAGACAATTACAATCACTTAACTATTAATTATTATTATTATTATTATTATTGAATGAGCTTCATTGTAAAAGTGGTGTACCAGGTTTCTCCTCTGGCACAAAAGCTGTTAACCAATAGACAGCCAACACTGTAAGAATATGTTTGGTCAAATGTGATTTGGTCCACTCCAGTGTGGACTTTTGGGTTTACGAATGTATTGTGAGGCAGGCTGAGGGTTCAGGTTCATGCTGCTGTGTTAAAAAAAAAAAGAAAAAAAAAGTTTTCTGTATGACTCTTTCCATGTTGAAGATGCTACTGTAAACTACTCCTGGACTGTAAATAGATTGTGAATATGAATGATCATTTTCAAGATAATATTTACAAAAAGTTTTTGCTGTTAAGTCATGTGAGAGTGAATGAGTGAGCGTGTCGAGGGAAGTTGATTGTATTCTCTATGGAATGTTTAATGTAAAAACCCAAAAAGCTAAAAAAAAAAAAAAAAAAAAAAAAAATCCCTTTACAGTTTGCTGTCATATATACTGTCCGGCACTGTGTGACTGCCATCTGCAGAGCTACACAGTGCAGTTTAACGCCATTTGTGTTCCACCACTACTTCAGTGTCAGTCCAACTAAAAGTGAAAGCATCGTTTACTGAACTCAGGCTTACGTTTTTGCCATTCTAAAGGAAAAAATCCAAAGCTGTGACCGACTCCGAAACACACTGTTAAGGACGAGGGGTGCTCTCGTCCATCCTTTTCCCTTTGAGCTTACGCTCCCTTTTTTTGTTTTTTAAAGAAGACGCCGTCACAAAAGATGAAAACACAAGCATGGCGAAAAAAAGTGCTTCAAGAAGTCAACTTCACCATGAGTGTTTGCGTAATCTTATATGCCCTTGTATGATGTTAGTATCTCTGTAATATGTAAAGATGTACACAGGTTGAGAGTGTAAACGTCCACAAAAAGCTGAGTTTACTCAGTAGAAGAGTTTCACTTCTACAAACAGTTTTGATAGGCGGAAATAATCTCATCGCTCATTACAACACAGCTAACTGACATTTAAATAAGGAGGGCTGGATACCATGTTCCAATGGAAGTTGCTCTAATGCTGATTATGAGAGTGACTTCCAGCTGATTTCCTGCATAACGTGGATATAGCATGTAAAATAATTTATTAACAATAATTTGAGACTTTTTTTTATTGTAAGGCAAGTGGCAAGGAATGTTGTTTATTCATTCATGACCGTTACATTTTTTGCTTTTAACTTACGTAGTTAGCAAAAGCCTTATAAAGCTAGTTGGAAATTCAGCTAGGCTAAGTAGCTAACTTTGATAGCTTATATAATGTATTCCAAAAAGTCAAAGGCCAAGCCCTGTTGCTTACTTTGATTTTAAGTAATTCGAGTAGGCTATATGTAGCTATTGGCTATGTCCTTTTGGCTATGTACATTAACTTACCTAGCTAGCAATAGCCTTGTAGGGCTACTTGGAAAGCTAGGTAGCTAACTTAGATTGCTTTGTGTATATATATATCGTGACTATTTTATCCCAAATGAGCAAAGGCTAGCACTGTTGCTAACTCTGCTTCCAAAGAAGTCAAGTCCATAGCTATTGGCTATGTTCTTTACTTAGGCTACATAGTTAGCGATGGATGTCATGCTTAATTCTACACATTAATATATTTGCTTTGTTGGCTCAGAATTCTTCTTCTACTGAACTAGACAAAGAGTTTACTTATATGTAAATGTTTCGGTGTAAACTGTTGCCAAATACTTTAGGAGTCACAATAATAGCATTGTCTCTGGTGTACTCAAAAGGTTGTAAGCATTAGTAAATCCAGTGCAAAGCTGCCTTGCTAGCAGCTGTGCTTCAGTCTAGCTAATGTTAAAAACAGCCCTTTACCTCAAGATTTGACTCAACTAATATAAGAAGAAGGAGAAGAAGACATGCCCTTATTTATCCCGTAAGGGGAAATTTAACATTTAATTTAATGAGAGCAGCTCTGCCTCTGAGAATTGTTTGTAGGACTAAAACTTTATACAATCTGCTTTTTTTGGGTCCCGGTGTCTCCCTGTGGGTGTCCTCGTCCAGAGCCTGCTGAGTTGTAGCTGGCTGTATTGTATTTACTCTCTGCATGTGACCACAACAAATTCCCATCCCGTGCACCGTCACCACGCCGACGACACCCATGTTTCTCAGAGTGGGCACCGCCTGCCGCACTTATTGTGCTGTGATGACGATTATGATGATGATGATGATCATGATGATGATGATGATGACTTTCTGTTAATGGGGCTTGTATATCAAATGCCTTCGACAATCATGTGCACATATCAGAGTTACCATGACAACGCAGGGCAGAGCGACTGATTGTGTTTTGTTTGTCTTTCTCCTGGAATAAATCCTGAATGATGGTAATATATTTTTGTGTTTGGGTCTGAACAAATAGGGCTGGCTTATTAGTACTACTTATTAGAATTAGGAGTACATTTTTGTGTGTGTGTGTGTGTGTGTGTGTGTGTGTGTGTATATTCAGTATTTCAAAACTTGCAACTCCAGGATCCATGCTTGTGGATATAAAGCAGACACCAGACCCACTTGAACCGACATATTGTCTGGATATGCTGCACAGCAGGTGTTTAGCAGACAGAAGACAGATGTTGCAAACACATAAGGCACATGTTGCCTTTAATAGCACATGGGATACATTATTAGGCGTAAAGCATTAAACATATTGTCTACAGATGTTATTTCCCCATAAAAAAAAGAAATGTGTCTGTAAGCCTCCTTACACTTCAGTAAAGGATTGTGCAGTTGAAACTAAGGGTTCAGGAAGAGTTCAGATAAAAACCAGCCTTGGAAAAAAACAAAACAGAAAAGACCACTCAGGAGTTCTGTCTAATTATTGTTTTTTTTCTGGGACAGCAGTTTCCAAACATCTTTGAATCTTCACAGCTGCAAACCTACTGTGGGTGATTCAGTAGAGATTGATAAGGTATTGGGTGAATTAAGCAAAACCCATTAATGGTTAATAATATTTTTACTTTGAAAATCAACATTTGTGAATTATTGGAAGGTGTGAAATAAGCTGCTGTTTTACAACATCAAATATCAGAGTGCTTTTGCTGTCTGTGTCGATGGCCAGAAACAGCCAGTGTGTGTGTTAGCAAATGTTAGCATACGTTAGCATGCTAGTACACTAAACTAAGATGATGAACATGATAAACATATACCCGCTTAATTGGAGCATGTTAGCATGCTTACTTTTGCAGGGCTTAAAACACTGCTAACATTGCTTTGGAGTCTTATGCTGCATTCACATGGAATCAGGCGTACCAAATATCACACAATTAGATGAATCTAGCAGAGAGTACGGGCAACCGTTAACGGTAGAATGGGTCGTGTAGACGGTAACCCAAAGATTTACGAAAGTCTCGCGAGATGGTTGAGGTTAGGCATTGGCCTTGAATGGTTAAGGTTAGGAGAGCAGCAAGTCTCGCCAGAGTTTTCGCAAATCTAGGATTACCATTTAGACGTGACCGGTAGTGGCATTGCCGCCCAAAGTTAACATATTTCAACTTTTTTTTCCGTCCTCCACAATGGAATTTACAACCGGATGTTCTGTAGCTCCCTCACGCATGGAGAAATTAAATTCCTACAGCGATATTACAAGAAGCTACATTACATTATTCATTCGTTCATTACGTAAACAATAGACACATTACATTTTTATTTAATATTTTTTATTCTATTCTTTGTAAACAATACGACATCACGACAGCTGTCCGAAAGGCGTTGGCCTTCTGTGAATGCAGCAATAGTCTCGTTCATTCTGTTCCTTTACACGGTCGTAGCAAACCAAGACTTTTGGCTTCTCCGTCGCGATGCATTTGGCGCCTCGGTTGGGGTTCTCGACGATACTCGTTGACTTTTGCTCAACTTCGCGATTGTTTCTCGTCGCGGTGGGAAAGAAACCACATTTTGCACTGCAGTAAATATGCATCCGTTTTCTCCATTGACTTCATAGGCATTGGTGCCGTATTTGAATTTCACTCTGCATTCTGAACACAGCTTAAAGGGATATGCCACCGTTTGTTGAAATAGGGCTCATCACGGCCTTCCCTAGCTGTAGATAGGTGGGCCAACGCATTTTTTGTGCGTGCATTGTGCAACACCGGCAGCGCCAGTTAGCTTAGCGTAGTGAATGGAATCCTATGTTGCCGGTTAGCATGTTGTGAGTAAAAGTGAGCCAACAAAAGACAAAAAAAAACAACCTAATTACTTGCACTGAGACAAAAAAAATGCGTTGGCCCACCTATCTACAGCCAGGGTAGATCGTGATAAGACCTATTTCAACAAACGGTGGCGTATCCCTTTAAGAGAGAAGAAAACAATGGAAAGGTGCTATATCAACAAAAGCTGCAGGCTTCCCTCTGCCCTTCTATTCCCTTTCTACGTTAAAGTTAATAAGCTAATATACATTGCTTGTATTAAAAAGCAATCTCGACTGAAGTGACTTCCTGCAGCTTGACATGATGTCGAGCTCACCGCAGATACCGAAAGTTGTGTTAAAATCGGTCTGGTATTAGCAGAGTTTGGCCCGGTGAAGCTTTCCGGTGGGTCAAGTCAAGACACTTCCTCTGCCTTTCCCTCCATCTCAGTTGGAGTTTTTCCTCCTGACTGCCCGTCTATCTCGGTTCTGCACTGAGAATAGCACACACACATTGAATGCTCCTACAAAATGATTCATCCCTCTAACACACACACACACACACACCCCAAAGCACTGAAATGAAAATTGTGAAATCAAAGTACTTCAAATCCCTTCGACACTCATGCACAATAACGTGCACATGTACAGCATCACAGGCTCAAACACACACAAACACACCCACACACACACACACACACACACACACACACACACACACAGCAAAGCAGCAAAATTGTATTTCTGTTAAATCAAAATTGCCTGTCATTTTCACAAATTCGTATAAACATGCCCGCGCACACTCGCACACGCACACACACACACCCACACAGCTTGTTGACTTTGGCTGTCAAGCTGTAAGTGTGTTTGTGCTCGGAGTCACTGATCTCTTTGCTTCTTAAACTGATTTCTCCTCATCTTTAATTCAGGGCTTTACCCTCTCTCATCCCTCTCCTCCAGCCCTTCTCTCGCTGCAGGCTTCCTCCCCTCCTCTCTCCCCCCGCAGAGACATGTTGCTTTGTTCCTTACCAAGCAGCGTATATTTATTCCATAAGGCTAATTGCCTAAAAAAAAAAAGGCTGATCATCTGAAACGGTGTGATAACACACAGTTTTTAATAGAAAAAAAAGAAATAAGAGGCGGGATCACGCTGGGGGAATCGGAAGTGTGCAAAGACCATCTGTGTCATCTGGGCCGACAGTTGTGAATTGAAACAGCAGGGGGTGACGTGATGTTTCCCCTCCACTGTCTGTTTGCTAGCAGTTAGTACGCTACAGATTAAACCCAGACATTAAACTGTGTTGAAAATCCTCTCACAGGAGGCACAATTACACCAGCGATGCCATAAAGAAACATTTTACTTGTAGAAAAGATTTTGGTGTGAGCTTATGTTCCTTTAAACGCAGTTACCCAACATCTCAACATCCTCTCTCGACCATAAACAGGAAATCTGGTAGATGACGGTGAATCAGGCCAGAACTGTCACCTGCGCCAAAGTGTCCACGGTGCAGCGACAGCTAGCTGTTTACTCTCAGTGATGTGTTCACGGGAGTGACTGTCTGTGACATAGACAGTATATAATGGACCAATAGACCCCGCTGCTCTGGACGGAGACCAGTGAAGGCTATTAGAAGCACTTTTCCGGTGATGGCCAGCTTTACTGCGCAGCCTCCAACTGAGAGAATGTGACGTGAGCAACGTGTCTGAAAGTTGTAAGTCTTCTGGTAGCTGTGCCAAGAGAAATCTCAATCATTCCCAATCTTACAGATACGGAGAGTGTAGGTGGATGTAAGGAGATAACATAAGCACAGGCTAATTATTGATCACTAACATGCTAGTTAACATTAGTAATTAAACCTAAACAGCTAATGGAAGTCCAAACTGCCTGCGAGCTTCTCCTGTACTATACGGTAATTCCTCTACTATGCGACAGTAAGTCACTTGGTTATGACACAATCGTTAGCTTATTTTTACAAAAACGTCTGCTACGGAGCCATAACATGAGGTACAAGGTAATGGAGCCTTTTATACATTGTCGTGTTTCTTTGGAACTAAACAACGGACAAATAGAGTCTTTAAACGCTTCAGATGTGAAGTTATTTGCAGTCAAGTGACGTAAAAAAAAATGGCGGTCAGTGGAATGCTAACAGGAGGTGATGGCCAGTTAGCAACAAAATGGCGCCATGATGGCTCGAGTTCTGAAGCAAAGCTTACCCCCTTGGGTCTGTGACAGTATGTTAAGCCTACTTACAGTGCAGCGTTCACTGTTTATCGCAAGAATAAGACATGGAGTCATCACACTGTTGATTATTTGACTGTCTGCCCTCACTGCTCACTGTCATTTGAATGGAAACATTTTCTGAACAAGCTGGTCCCAGGCAAGTGGGACTACCCTAAAACCCTTATGTACCCTTTACAAACAAGCTGTGAAAGTTCTTGACGAAAAAACAATTAACTACCATCACTGCACGATTATAAAAAAAACACAACTTATTAACCGTTGACAGTTTTCTGTGCCTGATGTATAAATTGAGCCATGATCTTGCACCACCCCCACTCAAGCAACGTGTGTCATTTTGCAGAGATAATGTAAGGGTCACCAGGGCTTCTTGTTAGAGGTGACTGTTACACTCAATTTAGGAAGACTAAATTTGCTCGAATCAGCTTTTTAATTTACTGTAGTAGAAAAGTGGAACTTAATTCCACTTCCCATTAGAGATTGTGTAAGTCTTAGCAGTTTTAAAATGTCCTTAAAGACTTGGCTGAAGGCGAATCAACTATGTGATCATTGATCTTTTTATAACATGGAATGTATATTTTGTATTCTGGTTTATAATGTGATGTAATGCTTGTCACATGTTGTTTGTTGTTAAGTTTTTACCTGTTTTGATAGTATTGTCTATATTGTCCTTTTATCTCCCTTGCCCAGGGACCACAGATGTAAAATTAGCTGTATAGCTAACTCTGGTACAGGGCCTGAACTGGATGCATGGACTGCATGGTCCCAGACAAATAATCTAATAACATGCAAAAGAAAATTAAAAAAAAAAAATTCAGAAACTCTTGCATGCTAACTAAGCACAGACCAAGAAGATGAAGGTCTGCTACACGTTTTTGCAAAAAGGAGACTGACACAATGTAAAAACATTCCTTGTTATTTTACGCTTTATTCCTTGCCTCACCATCACTGATTATGTCCCACAAGAGAGAAATGGCAATTTAGCTTGTGATGAATGCACCTCTCTCTCTCTCTCTCTCTCTCTCTCTCTCTCTCTTTCTCTCTCTCTGCATCCCTCTCCATCCACCCTGCCTCTCGTTTTGTCGTGTTTTCGACGATGTGTTTTCCTTTCATATGCTCTGGTCTCGTGATGCGACGGCTGCTCGGCTCCCTCCCGAGCTTTTGGTTTTCCAGACTGAATTAGAGGAATATTTTAGCGACGTCCCGCTGTTCAGAACATTGCGGCCCACACACACACATTCCAGTCACTTGATGGACCAGACACACACACACACACACACACACACACACACACACACGTCTCTTTCTCTCCATGTATACTACACAGACACACATACAATGTATCCTCTGACCTTAACCTCTCTTTACACTCTCTGCGTGATGCTGTGTGTGTGTGCGTATGTGTGTGTGTGTGTGTGTGTGTGTGTGTGTGTGTGTGTGTGTGTGTGTGTTTTTTTACTCCGCTGACCCAGATGTTAATGGTCTTCTTCAAACATTGTCACGTTCACACTGATGTTCATCCAAGTTCAATTTTATATGCAGACGAACATTCAAACATTACAACAAAGAAAAAATATCCACATGCAAGCTGATGTTCCAAACTTTCAAAAGCTCGAAGTTAATAATAAATGAACCTTCTCAAACACCCCCAGACTTCTCATTGTCAGTTACACCTCTCTCTGCTCACAAAGTAGGGAAAAAAAAGTGGAAAAATCACAACATCATTTCGAATGAAACGTAATGTCTCTTATCATTGCCATCGCCGGGCCGTGATAACATAAAAGGCATTTTTCAATGTCTTCTCTTTGGTTGAGTTCTAATGTTTGGTTGTTGCAGATTGTCCTAGATATGTCTTTAAATCTGCTATAATCAATATTTATCTGTATTAATTATGAATTGTTATGTGGAAGGGCTTGCTTGTAGTGATGAACCCACAGAGATTGATCACCCAACTCTGCAGATCCACTCAGCTCTGTGTACATTTTTGGCATCTTTCAGCTCATTATTTCTTAAATTTTTGTTTTTCGGCCCGCAACTTTAATGTTTTGATTCAGTCTAATCAGTGTTGTTTCCAGTCGCAGCAGGGGGCTGTTTTCTGTACTAAAAGAATGAAAAAGCTCTAATAAACCCACTGTACACCACCAGCCCAGCACCAAACAGCAGGCAGACAACGTTAGCGGAACGTAACTAAGTACATTTACTCAAGTACAAAATTTTCCATTTCTACTCATTTCAAAAAGAAATATTGTACTTTTTACTCCACTACATTAATAGGAGAGCATTAGTAGATACTTTACAAGTTAAGATTTTGAAAACAAAACATATAACATATAATATATTATAAATTAAACTACCTAACAATATAAGGGCCTACAAGTCCAGCTGAAATGATGACACCATTAAACACTTGGTTGATTGACAGAACTGTTTGGGTCGTTTCTCGTTTCTATAATGTGAGGATTTTTCTGCATCGAGTACTTTTACTTTTAATACTTTTAAGTAAATATTCCTGATGATACTTAACATACTTCTATTTTACTTAAGTAAAGGATCTGAATACTCCTTCCACCACGGCCTCCGACCTGACCCTACCTGGTAAACACGCATGTCTTTTAAACTTCATGCCCCGAATGGGTAACACTTATCTGTTTTTTTTACAATAAAAAAAAAAAAAAAACATACCAAGATAACCCCAATGACATCACTTGGGTTATTTTTCTTTTTTTTTAGAATTGACAAAGCTCCGACAGAGCCATAAAAGATATTATACAACTGTTTCACAGGTTGAGTAGGTCTCCGTCCCACCAAACCGTAAAGTGACTTTGACGTGTAAAAATAGGTGGCGTGCCCCTTTAAATTATTAGTTCTCATCATCTTGCTCCAGCATAAACGGACCTATCCACGACCTTCTTTTGTTTTAAAAGTGGAACTACTTTTACTTCAGGTTGGGAAAACCAGCACTCCAATAATACAGTAAGCTCCTGCTGTTGCTGTCACTGTTGTCGCTCACGGCTTTGCTTTGTGCCAGAGCAAACTCTCCCCCCGTCCTATGTAGGGTTGGGTACCAAAACCAACGGTTCTACGCAACCGGTAGGAATCGGACCGTTTCCACTTAATGTGTCGACTGAAATATTTTCCCTCTGTCGCTCTGAAACGGACGTAAAAATATAACACTTCCTCTGTAGTCTACCGTTAGCTACCATACAGTACATGTAGGCTACTTTAAAAAAGCCATATGTTCCCCTCTGGGCTCAACAAAACGGACGTAAAAGCATATTAACCATTCACTGCAAGTGGTCGCTAGTAAATCTTTGATGTCATTTTTCAGTTTTACAAGACTCGGTTTAAGAATTGGAATCGTTTTAAAAGCACCGGTTCGGCATCGGAATCGTAAAAATCCAAACGATAGCCGTCCCTGGTCTTATGTGATCACGGCCCGGGGAAGAGCACAGAGCCAGCCGAGCTACAGCACTGCTCCACCTGCAAGAGTAATCATCGGGAAAATAAATGTTTGACTCCCTTTCAGGAACATTGTTGTTCTTTTGTCAGATGACCAGGCACTGCTCTTACCATTACTCTTGTGTTACGGCAATCAGGGAAACAAAAGAGAGAAGAAGTAGTGTATTATACAAAAAAAAACAACCTATGTAGATTATTAGTGTGTTTGGTCATATGTGTAATTTGCTATTTCTTTGTATAGAGACCGCCCAGCAGTCTCTCGCTCTCCGCGGCCAGTTTTCAGTCCAGGTGGGTTGCCAGTTTTGGGGGGTGGCAGGTGTTGGATTAGTTAAAGTTGCATCCTCTTGCGTAGTGCCGTGCTTGCATAACGCCCGGGTGGAGGCTCCTCCTGTGTTATGGCGTTGAGGTGGTGTCCCGCCCTCCGCTCTGCCGCCTTCAGCTTCTCCTGCAGCTCCTGCGCCTCCTGCTGGGCCTTGCGCGCGGCCTTGCGGGCGTTCCTCAGGGAGCGCTTGGCCTTGCGAACGCGCTCCTTCAGCTGCCGGTTCCTGCGCTCGGCCGCAGCCACGCGCTCCTGCATCTTGCGGCCTCGCTCCTCCTCCTCGAACAGCGCGGCCTGCACCGAGGAGCACAGCAGCTGGAGGCGGAGAAGGAGAAGGAGAGGAAAGTAAGTTAACATACAAGAAGGGTTGTTTTCCTAACAGGCAAACCAGACTGTTGTAAACCACCAGTTGCCATCTTTGTCAGCTGGTTGTGTAGTGTGAGAGCACTGGGGATGGGATTTTCCCAGCAGCCTCTTTGAGGAAAGGAAAAAAAGTCCACAAATGTTGTTATTTCTCCCTTGCTCTCCCCTTATATTTGGAAGGAGAAAGGGAGAAATAACAGGCTGCCTGCTGCCGGTGCAGAAACACGATGGGACGGAGTTTATGTGTGTCTGTGTAACATAAATGCACATGGAGCCCCCTTCCCTCCCGGACAATGCCAGCGGTCACATACTTTGATATTTCGGGGGCCCTAATTTTCCATCTCGTTGGTAGAGCACAGCTGACCTCAGGGTTAACAGCTCTCTTAGTCACAGTGGGGAACGCAACGTGTGTTCATGTTCCACTGCACTTAGTCAGAGGAACATACAAACCTAGGAAATGTCCCCTCAGTTGACTTGTTCCCTGTGTGCCACTAGTGCTTCGCTAACAAAGGCACAACACCAGTAGTCTGGATCAACAGAAGTACATTTCCAGGAGAATTGCCTGACACGTCCCTCACCTTCCGCTCTCTGTGTGTGTCGCCGGTCTCCAAATCCCTTCGCTTTGGGGGAAACGACAACAAACTTCGAGCTAGCGGGCTACACGCTAAAAATGGCCAGTTTTGAAGAACATTTGGATCGTGCAACGAGGCAGGCCTGCCTGGTTCTTTCGGGGAATGGCTGTAAAGATTTACAAAGAATATGTTTATGGCATTTAGTCTCTAACTGGGATGTTTTGGCCATTCTCAAAATTCCTTCGCGTCGGGAAACGACAACAAACTTCGAGCTAGCGGGCTACACGCTAAAAATGGCCAGTTTTGAAGAACATTTGGATCGTGCAACGAGGCAGGCCTGCTTGGTTCTTTCAGGGAATGATTGTAAAGATTTTACAAAGAATATGTTTACACCATTTACTCTGGGACTTTTTGGGACTGATTGATGGGGATTCCTATGGACAAAGTACACACGGCGATACACTGCTAAGAGCAAATGACGTTTAACTTTGTATCCAGCTAATTTAAATAACTCATGTTACTGTATCGTGTGAACAGTTAACTTTATTTAACATTATATGTGGTTCTTTTGCGGGGTCCCGAGACTATTTTGCAGAGCCACCGTCGCTGTGTCCAGAGCTTAGGGCTGCCCCAAGACGATTGTGATTGGTTTAAAGAAATGCAAACAACCCAGAGCATTTTTTTTCTCCTATCCCAGAATGTAACTGCGCTGCAGCCAGACCTTACTCCACAGTGCTGTGGCAATGCGAGCCTACACCAGTATCACCAGTGGCTGTTTGTCGACAGTGTATATTTTTCTATATTTGAGTCAGTCTATGAATATTTTTGGCTTTATTAAATGCATAGAAACAACATAAAGTATATCACTGATACAAAATAGCTACAGTACTTTTTTTTTGCCCCACCTGGCAATAATGAACACGTTCCCATACCGTCAAATGAACTGGCTGTGGCCTGTTCACAACAGCCTCCGATGGCTACAGAGGTTGATGGCCTTTAAACATATTCTAAGGTGTGTCTTGGCACCAGTTTTGAGAACTATGATGTTACTGCAGGTTTAGGAAATACACTTTTTTTTTTAGTAAGATGAGAAGATAGATACAGTATCACTCTTGGGTAAATATTTAGTTTGAATATTTAAGAAGTAGAATGTACTGTTGACTCTGTTCTGATATGCAAAGATTTAGCATGTTATCATTATATTAAATGCAAAAATAATTTGTAATTGTCTCCATGTTGAATATATATATATTTCATTAAATGGACAGCTAAATAAAATCTAACCATTTCATGGGAGCTACTTTGTGTTAGTGTGAAAACATGAGGTCTGTGGATCATCCTGGACAGGGAGGTTGCATTTCTTTTTTTTTTATGATACATTTTTTATTTGTTTTATATTTTTTGAACAAACAACATACAGAACAAACAAATACAATGGAACTGGAACTAAAAACCCTCGCCCACCCCCCACCTTCTTCTGAGGAGTCCAATGTGTCCTATGACATATGTTGAAGTGGATCTGCTGGTGATTTGGGTTCTTGGAACAGTGGGAAATGTTGTCCCAAACTGTCTCCCAATTAATTACGTTACCCTTAGGGTTCAGCTCTCGCATCCCATTTCTTTACTATTGGGAGCTCTGTTGCATTTTAAAACCTTTTTTACCTTACTTTTTTACCTTTGTTGTGACCCTTTAAGGGAAGTCCTTTTCTTCCCCTTTATCCAAACACAAGTCAAATCCAGATGATGTAACTATTTCTTTTTTTTTCTTCTTTTTTTTTACAGTTTGAACCCTTTCTCATGCTCATAGGAAGGCTCACAGTGGGGCGCCCCCAACAAACACACACACGCGCACACACACACCATCTGTCAAAACATCCGGGTATTACCTGCCTGCTGTTTAGCATCATCTGTATAAACAGTATTTAGAGGACATGTGAAGACACACATATGCATGTACAACATGTCCTCAAATAATTCAAGTGTAAGAACTTTGTTTTTTTATCACAGAAAGACAATATCTATTTTGTTCATAACTCTACCAAGAATGCAGAATATGGAGGAGGAGAGATCATCATATATTCAAAATGCATTTGAAGCTGCACTGTCTCGCTAACAATGGAATAAAAAGACTGCAAAAAAAAAACATCGTCGCTTGTTGTGACGAACCC
Organism: Perca flavescens; assembly: GCF_004354835.1. Taxonomy (NCBI): domain Eukaryota; kingdom Metazoa; phylum Chordata; class Actinopteri; order Perciformes; family Percidae; genus Perca; species Perca flavescens. The sequence continues at coordinate 19,629,447 of NC_041353.1, read as the reverse complement.
ACAGATAATTAACACCCAACTTTCCTCTGGCATTTTAGCATCTTTCAGTTCATTGTTTTGGTTTTAGGGGCAGCAACTTTCCTGTTCTGGTTGAGTCTCACCGCTCTCATCATGGTTTCCAGCCTCAGCAGAAAGTTACCGACACAGTTTGCCACTAGCCGTTAAACACATTGGAGAATAGACCTGACATGTTGACACGTCATAGTAGGAAAAGCTAGGGCTGCACGATATGAGGAAAATATCTAATTGTTTTGACTGATATTGCGATTGCGAAGTGATTCACGATATTGGAGGGAATGATCGTTTTTGTATCATTATTTTCCTTTTCATTGATAATTATTAACATTGAAAGAAATTAAAATGATTATAGTGTGATTTTTGCGAGGATGTTTACCAAACAAAGATTTTTTTCTTTAGTCTGTAGGATACGATTTGTAGGCCGGGACGTTTCTGCAGCACCTCAATACTTAACTCAGAATGGTTTGACACGTATTTTGCCATTAACAAATATTGCGCCCACCTGCGATTTGGATATTGCACTAGTCCATATTGCAATTTTGATACAATTGCGATTAATTGTGCAGCCCTAGGAAAAGCACAGGTGTATTCAAAACCATTAATGATGGCTGCATTCCACTTAGGAGAGGCCCTGGTATTGTTCATGCTGACTCACTGATATAGCTCACTGGGACACTTGATGGAATGGAGCCATCGTTAAGGTTATCAATTTCAGCTGTGCTTTTCCTACTATGACAAGTCAAAAATGTCTGCTGTGAAAAAGGTCCATTTACCAGCTGCAAAGCCAGATATTTCCTTCAGGAGTTGGTGGAGACCAAAAACTAAACTCAAAGAAAGTAAAAAAAAACAAAAAAACCGGACTGACTCAGTTGGCCAGAAACATGATCGCCATTTCAACTTTATAAGGTTAGTGTTGCCTTTACTACTTGCTGAAACATTGACATGCTACTGACAATGTGAACAACATTCAAAGCATATCTAACATGTAACATATGTGGTCAAATATGGACTAAATACACATCAGCTGTACAAATCGTGAGCTTAGAATTATAAAGTTCTATCTCCGTTTAGGGTAGTTCTGAGATATTGAGCATCAAAGTTTTTACATCCCAGCTGGCAAAACTGTTATGTAGTATAATCTACTATTAATAACTAACAACATTTTTTTTTTTACAAAAATAACACCACACAGGCATTAATAAACACCTAATGGATCAGATTATGTCACGAACTGCATCAGTTGTGTAATGTCAGAGGTCAGTTTGTGTTGCAGTTTCCACCTCTTCCAGTTCACTGACCAATCACATGAGGGAAGCATCGGTTCATAATGAGCAAAACGTAAGGCTGGAGCTTTTGCACGATGCTTATCAGATGACAGTATGTGTTGTTCAGTATTGTTCATTGATCAACAGATTGATAAAAAAAGAAAGAAAGAAAGAAAGAAAGAAAGAAATATGAAGAAAAGAGAGAGTAGGCCTAATGGGGTTGAAGGGACTGCTAGACGGGCCTTTGTGTGTGTCCAAGCTGACCTGACTGCTCATTTATTTCTGCAGACTGTGTGTGTGTGTGTGTGTGTGTGTGTGTGTGTGTGTGTGAGTGTGTGTGCGTGCGTGTGAATAGGGATGGGTGATTAGAAAACAGACAAAAAGAGAGTGAGAGATGAAGAGATAAAAGAACAAAAGGGAGTCAGAGAGAAGAAGAAAACAGACGAGACGGAGAAAGTGGGAGCCTAACTAACAGAGTGGAACAGGCCGACTGTGATGTCCTCCTTTTATCCCTCTAAGCCAGGGATTTTCAAAGTAGGGTCTGTGGCACTCTGCCAGGAGGTCCGTGACAAGTATTTTTATTTTTTTTACATAAGGCTGTATAGTTCAACAAATAATATTAATAAAAAAAAAAAATCTATAACAGTTCATAGATTATGTTCTAATCTAACAAATCGAAATCTTAGAATCTGCACCATACATGTCTAATATCGTTCTAATAGCCTACATTTCTCTTTTCACATAAATAAGACTATACAAGTGTAGAAAATAGGCTACGTCAAATTATTCCAAGAGACAAACATGAGGGGGTCCCAGGTATATGCTCTATCCTGTAAGAGGTTCTTGGCTGAAAAACAAAAATTGAAAGCTCTGCTCTAGGCATCCTCATAAAATGTTAATGAGAGTCAGAAAACTTGTTAAAGGTGTTTACATGGCTGTTACAACCAGAGCATTCCCTCGCTGTGGTTCTAATCAAATCATTAGAGCGCATGGAAACATGGAAATGTGCTGATAAAAAAAGTGTTTGGGGAATTTGTCTCTATCTTGCTGTGGGCTATCAAGTGCAGGCTGAAGGGCACAAAAAAAAAAAAAAAAAAATGACAGAATATCTGAGAAGAATATCAGAGAAGGAAAAGGAAAGCTGTATTAAACAGATCGGGCTGTTCACATTCACTGTTCGTGCTTATACCTGGAAAGTAATAGGGGTGGGGGGAAAAATCGATACAGCATAGTCTCGGGATGTTTATCGTGGCAATACTGTATCGATACACAGATGCCAAGTATCGATCTTTTATGACATGTGTTGGTCAGACTGTCTGCTTGACAATCTCATTTTGCAGCAATAAAATTTAAGTGAGATGACCAAACAGAGAAATTTATCTTTTTAGATAAAACAGATGTTGACAAAATTGTCCTATTCTGGACATCATTTGAAATTGGGGAAAATCTGAAGTTGGAAAAAAGGTAATACATTGCAATATATTGCAGAATATTGCAATATGTTTAAAATCGCAATAATATCGTATCGTGACGTAAGTATCGGGATGATATTGTATCGTGAGGCCTCTGGTGATTCCCACCCCTAGAAAGTAATGCACTTTTTTCATTCAACATTGTGAGTCAGGACCATAGACTGTCCAAAAATATCCCAAATATCACGGATATGGGCGCCGAAGAGGAAGTCAGTTGACATAATATAAAGAGCAACAAAGTCCGCGTAGGGATGAATGGGTCAAACAAACTTTCACCCAGGAGACCACTGTTCCTGTCCTGCGTGGAAGCAAAAGACAACATTGACTTATTTTCACCTTCTTTTGTTATGTAACTTACGTCCTTAACAACATGTGCATAAGTTACGTAACAAACATACTTACTTTAACCCAAATCTCGATCTTTTCTAAACCCTAACCGAGTATTTTTTTTTTTTTTTTTTTTTTTTTTGCCGAAACAGCTTCTGCACTGCAGGGGCTTGGCAGGCGTTCCTGGATATTCGTAGCATAACACACGAAAAAGTGTGCATAACTTATCGTAAGATATCATACGAAGCGTTGCATGAGGATAGGTTGAACTGCTCGGAGTGCTGCTGCCAACTCCCCTCGGTATTGTCTCTTCAGTTCTTCGCCAGATCTTCCAGTGTTTGTCTCCTGGTCAGGTGGTCTTCTGGGCTTTTTGTACTGCTGAGTTTGTTTGAGCAGTTTAACTAGAAGTCTCCTGAGTTTTTCCGGTATTTTTGACACTCTCCTTTGCAATCTCCTGTGTTTTTTTTTACCTCTTGGACTCTACCTTGTTTTTTTTTATACTGTTTTTGACTTTTGTTTGCCTGACAAGAACCTTCATTAAAACTTTTGGATTGTATTCTTTGTCCTGAGTCTGAGTCTGTGACAGTTGCTGATAAGAGGAGGCTTTAACAGAAGCTAATTGAAGGTTCTGGCAGCAAAGTGGAGGAAGTCTCTCTTTTATCCTTCTGGAGGGGCATCTGGTTCCCACGAGACTGAAACCAGAAGCAAACGGCCTCCCAACTCCAATTTTTAAGGCAAGGTTTTGTGTTTAAACTCCAGCTGAATGATGTCTCCAAACCTCAAAGCACTGAGGGAGTGATGCAGCTAGGGAAACACTTTCAAGATCTGTTGGAGATAGATGGATATTTAGATGCGTGTAATCCGAAACTGGATCTTGTTGCTTTTAATTTCAAGTTTAATTGCAGTCCCGGGCAGTAAAGCAGAAGGAAAGAAAGAGAAGAGTGTTTTTCTTTTGCTTCAAATCTGATACAAAAGGCAGGGAAATGTGGACGGGAAAGGAGAGACACGAAGAGGAAGAAGAAGAAGGTCCTTCCATCTCATTGTCGGCGGTAAATTCCTGAAGCAAAACACCTGTTTTGTCCCGCCCTGCCTGAGGGTCAGGGTCTCTACATGCGAGTGCTCGCCGTCTAAATGATTAGTGGGTTTAACCCCTGACCCCTGGCCCTTTGACGATACAGCTCAGAGCCTGCGGGTCAAACTCAAAGAGCAAGGAAGAGGAAGACGCCACACCACTGCGACCTTTCCTGATTTAGTTCTGCAGTTCTGACTGTTGACAATAACAAAAAAATGCAATAAATCCAGTCCAAATCCAATTAAGCGTGGCTTTTCGAACGTCTGCTGCAGGCAGTGTGCAGGTCAGTCAGGATCAAGGTGCAACATCCTGACTGTTCTGTTCATAGATGTACATTTAAACATCTCTTGTCCCAAATTACACACACAGGTGCGAATGTTGTGATTTTTCGCAGTTACTATAGTGATGCAAATGGTGATTGCTCCGGTGCTGCAGGAAATTCCGCCGGATGCGTGTATTTTCCGTTTCCTTCCGCTTTCTTTGTGTTGGAATTTTAAATTTGGTGGATTTATGAGGACTTTTGTTGACTGCTCCTCAGATCTCTGCAGGGTAAATCCAGACAGCTAGCTAGACTATCTGTCCAATCTGAGTTTTCTCTCGCACGACTATTTTTGCAGCGGCTCTGTGCGGAGTTTAGCACCGCCCATGACGGTTGTGATTGGTTTAAAGAAATGCCGTTAAACCAGAGCATGTTTTCCTCCCAAAGCCCCGAATGCTATGCGGAGTAGCCAGACCCTCCTTCAGCATGCTTTGGAGGAGGGTCCGGCAAAGCGAGACTACGTCATTCGAAACAAGTCAAGTCAAAAATAAATTCACAAGTCTCAAGTCAGTGGAGACCAGTTCAAGTAACGTCTCAAGTCCCTGACGACAAGTCAAGTCAAAAATGTATTTGAGACAAGTCTCAATCAAGTCTGAAGTAAATAGAAGAGGTCTAAGTCAACTCTTAAATTGTTCAAGAACGTCCAAATCAAGTCTTGAGTCATTCAAGAGGACCAGTCCAAGTCAAGGCTAAAGTCTAAATCCTTCAAATCCCTAATATTCAGTTAGGAATTGCAATTCAATTGTAAGTCTTTCAGGTCTCTAAACACTGACCAATGATATTGAGACAAAATGTAGCTGACGTTAGGTAGCTGACGTGAGGTTCTACAAAGTACAAGCCTGTTTGTGGCCATGCAAGGCCTGTCTGTCACTATCTTATTTATATGTTATCCTTCCAAGATACAACAGTTCAGACTTGAAAGCAAAGTCTCAGTTTTTAACTGATCAAGTAAAGTTTTTAAGGAGTCCGCGTTAAATGAAGTCAAATCTTACAGCACTCAAGTCCAAGCCATGTTTCAAGCCTTCATTTTTGTGACTTAACTCTAGTTGAAGTCTCAAGTCTACAACTCGGATACACATATGGTGAATTTGAAGTGACTGTAATGACACTGTGCCACAGAGTGAAAAACATCTGTACAGTTGCCCTGCTAACTTTTCAAAATGAGGGCAAAGACTTGTGTAGCTCCGTCTCCGTGTCTCCGTGTTCCGTCTTGTCCGTAGTGCGACCTGCTCGACTCACTCAGAGAAGGTGTGTTGATTAATCCTGCAGCTCTTTCTTCCTCTGTTGACAGGGTTCGGCTTATCACTGGTCACAGTTCAGCAGATTTTGCTTCATCATGTACATCAAGACTGCTGACTGACACACGTCCAATCTGCTGTCAAATATTTGGATCCCTGCTATTTGATCTTTGACATCAGCATGGCCAATATCCTGTCTGCCTGAGGAGCCAGCCGGACGGACCTTGGCCAATCAGCAATTGCTTTGATTTTCAACTGGGATGTGATTGCATGTGACCAATCACATGCTGGGAATCATATCTGTGTGTGTGTGTGTGTGTGTGTGTGTGTGTGTGTGTGTGGCTCTGCACTGTGCTAGAGGATAGTAGTTAAACTGTGTTTCTACTGATCCTCACCACATTCCTGTCAGCAGAGTCACAACTCAATTTACGATTAGGTGTCCACACACACACACACACACACACACACACACACACACACACACACACACACACACACAGAGAAACTGCATATATTACTAAAAAAACTCAAAACCTCAACCACAGTTCTTACTCCCCCAAACCCCCACCTCCAGTTCCCTGCACCATGCTGTTCGTCTGGACTGTTAATCTGTTGTCTCCATGGTGACGAGATAGTGTCGGGTTTGTTTACATGCTCTCTAAACACCTAAAAAGCTGACCTGACTGAAGATGGAGACCCTTTTTTTAATCTTATTTTTCTCAGACAGTAATGAGGTTGTACAAGGAGATGGGAGTCATTTTTGTTTTTAAGGAAGCAGCAAGTATAACTATGGCAACCAACTATCCAATCATGCAGCATGGCAGTCCTCAGGGTAATAATTCTTGGTTTTAGACATTCAAAGGGAGAGCAGTTGCATGATAACATCGTACTATATACATGAAAAGGTGTGTGTGTGTATGTGTGTGTGGTGAAAATGATGAATGTGCAGCCCTACCCTGCTGTCCTCCTGGGTGTCCCACTCAGGGCTGAAGGTGTGGAAAGGCTGGCTCCCTTGGGTGCAGTTGGAGAACTGGAAGAGGCTGGAGAACATGCGCCTGTTGTCGGACGTGTCTGGGAAGATGGCGTCCTGGAAGTTGACACCATGGGGGAGGATGTTGTAGTTCTCATCCATCCTGCACAGCAGATAAACAGGAAAACTGTGAGCAGAAAGCTGAAGCTGCTGCAGGGATTAATGGGTTGTAGCTGCATTATGAATTTGCAACAACCAAATGAAATACGGTTTTGTAAGTTCCATAGGTCAATGCATTTCATGGCTTAGAAAAGCACCATATTTGATGAGCCTGTATCATGTATGTATGTGTGTTTGCTTTGCATGTAACATCTTTCTTTTGCAAAAAATAACTTGCAACCAGAGCTGTCGGATAGATGTTGTGAACAAATAGTATAACATTTCAAATCTCACTCAATGGAAAATACTTAAGCAGCCTCAAGTGGTATACCTCAAAATTATATTTAAAAAGTTGTCTTGTTTTAAAAATCTGACTGACAAAAGACAAGAACTCTGAAGAGTTATTACAGTGTTAATTTAAAGTTGCTATTGTGCAAAATGCATTTCTGTCTGGCAAAACGTTTTATGGGACCAGCCCAATTTTAGTGACAGCAATGGAACTCAGTTTTAGGCGGTTGCAAGTTGAATAAATATTTAGAGTCATGTGTGTCCGTCGAAACTGTTTGGATAAATGAGTCTAGGCCTTGCACCTCACCTGAGGAAAAAGAAGTAGGAGTAGTTCTCCATCACGGTGTGGGACTGGCAGGACAGGTAGCCCAGTCCGGTCAGGTTGAGCCTTGATCCGGTGGGCACCTCCAGCATGCTGCCCCAGGCCTGGTCGCACAGCATCTCCACCTCCGCAGAGTACAGCAGCCCTTCCTCCGCGCCCTCGTACCCATACCCAAACCCGAAGGGCAGCGAGTTATACAGGCTGCCGCCCGGGGGCTCCCGGTGGATCGCCAGGACCCGGGCGTAGACGATGATCTCCGCCAGCTCCGCCCGGCAGCCCTCGCTCAGCGGCCGCCACTCGGAGGGGAGCTGGCACCCGTGCGTAAAAGTGCCCAGATGCGCAAAAACGCCGAGCGCTGCGAGGAGGACAGCCATGGAAAACATCCTGAAGGTCCCGAGAAGGGTTACAAGCTTCTGGCAGTTTGTAAACCCTATGGGGATGCCTCACGGAATAAAAGTGGTAATTTATTATTCGATAAAAATTGGCTGTTTTATGCTGGAGGGCAGTCTCTCCAAACATACAAGCTGCAAAAAGCGAACTAAACGCGCGTGATGGTTCCCTGGACGCTTGAGGATGCTCCAACGTTACTTGACCATAAACTCTTAAAAGTATGCCAAAGTAACTTTTTGCACAACGTTCGACCACAGTTCCTTTGCTCATTAATTTAAATTGCACAAACTCAGATCTCCTCACCTCCAGACTCTTGAAGAGAACTCGAAAGTCGAATCAATTCTCAGAAACTTCGACTACTCCAACCTGTTGCTGTGCTCCCAGTGTTTCCACCTCATCTGTCTGTCTGAGCTGGGAGCGACACACTTCACCAAGGCGCACGGGTGTTGCGTTCAAGGACTATTGTGACGCTCAGATATTTAATGTTTTCATGTGAACTGGTTGGTGCGCATAAGTGCTATTATTCGGATAATATCAATAAGGTTGATAACTGGATACTGGATAACACCATGAACAGGATAATTTCCTTAACATTGTAAAGCAAACAGTAGGCTTCATCCATTTATTTATTTTTTTAACAAATGGTAGCCTATCTATAGTGGCTTTTCTGGAAAACCGCAAGCATTAAATTTTTATCACAATATTTTTCATCAGTCAATGTCATCATCATCAGACTGAACTCAGAAACTCTACATTAGATGCCATTTTTAAGAAGTTTCCATTTTCCCGATAGCGCACTTAAAAGCATCGAGATGGAAAAGCCTAATGTCCCAGGCCAGTGAAGTATGAAAGTGCTTGGAGAGCCTGTCCAGGAGAAGCTCTTCTTTAAAGGGGTTCAAAGTGAATAATTTGGAGACATTTCAAAATGACATCACTGATGGATAACAGTAGCCTGCAGTGGAACACATGAGATAAAGATTAGGATAATGACATTCGTTATTATGACTGTACATTTCTCGTAATCAGTTTAATAGGCTACTAAATGTCTACTAGATCTACTACAGAAATCATGATGTGTCAAAGAACATTCTGTATGGATCTATCAGCTGCTACTGTTTTTAAAATTCTGCACATAACAGCAGACAGATTGGCCCCAAAATAGCTCATGATAAACTATAATGACCTTATTTAGCATAGTTTTGCTACACAGGCTGTTTCGTTTAACTACAGCCAAACATTTCAGCGGTTTGAATTTTTACAGCTATGGATTTTTGCTTAGAAAACACTGCCATCTAATGGACACTGACAAAACGGCATGTGTCGGCCTATATTGGTTCTATTTATATAATAGATCATCGAAGAAATGCTGTGATATATTATATTTGCCTTTTAGGTTGGATTAAAGTAACAACAACAAAATAGAGATGCTTGGTTTTTATTACTATAGACTAGTGACCTTTTTGTATAGCCTAATGATATTATCAGGTATTACATCAGGATTCATTATGTCTTAATTGTTGTGATATTTGTCAGCAAAATCTGACAAGGGGGGCGGGGGGGTTAGGGAGTCTCGCTGCAAGGTGACTCCTGAAGGGAATTCCCACTGTCAGCTGATGACTGTCCCCGCCCTCATCTGCCCTGATGAGTAAAACAAGCGGATGGACCTGTCGGCACAGCGGCTCTGTTCATGAGCTGCTGAGATCTTTTCTGCTCTGCGACGTCACTTTGAGGAAATGGAAACCTTCGTTAAATCCACACAAGTCAGAGCTGCGTCAAGCCAGCGACAGTTAGTTCAATAAGGATAGGAAGTAAGGCAAATGCGCTTTCAAAATAAGGGCTAGAACTTAAAGTTCGAATATATATCAATGTGTCAATATATTATTAGACTAATGAGGTTGAGTAAAAACAATCATTGTTTATGGAACGTGAAGCTTTAATAATGAGGAATGGGATCATTAGATTAAATGCAACATAATTCAGTCATTTCAGAGAAAATACACATTAAAAGATTATGTTGTTTCATATTATCGGCTAAATTGTATCTGGCTCAAGCTGTTACTAATTGAAACTAATTTCTCTTTTCCATCTCATTGTTGCTGTTTTCCCTGTTTCTATGTTTCAGTGACTGTTAGCCTTTATGTGGCTAAATAACATTAATGGCCAATAAAAAAACAACCTAGAATGGTATCTTTTTCTAAGAAAAACAGTCCCTTTAAAAACATAATATAATAGAAATGATTAGCAAAAGTTATGCTCAATTCGTGTACCAAAGTTTTTCAAAGTGTGATTTTATTTAGAAAACAATCACCGGAAGTGCTCGGTTTCCGTACGTGACTAGACGTTGTAAGTACTTATTTACCAGAAGCAGTTCAGTACAAGGTTGGTCGACTCACATTTTGCTATCTCTCCGAGTGTTTCTGCCTTTGGAGTCAACATCCAGACTGTGTTTAGCTAGTTCCGAAGTTGACAGCAGGTGAGTTAAACATTTATACGTGTTTTTAACGTTTGGTGTGACGCAGTTTTGCTCAGGTTAAACCGTATCCGCGTTGTGTTAAGTTACTTGCAACTTTTCAGTGTTTATACCAGGAGTCGCACACCGGACAGGCCCACCTGAAGAAAAGTGAAAGTAAAACCATACGACCATATATTAAGACATATACATCCATAACGTTCTCACAGTGCGACAGTGTGTCTGTAGTATCCAGTGGTGGTTTCAAAGTAGCATTTATCCCACTGGTATTCAGTGTCGTATCCCTAAACGGGATTACAGTTAACCGTGATATTATAGCCTATATTATTATTTTAACTAGCACACATAGTCATTTGGCCATTGTGTGAGGGCAGAAGCATACCACAGTGTGATTGGCATGCAGCCCCCCTTCTATTGTAATGTAATTAAGTTATCATGTGATGGGGAGATAATTCCGGCTGTATGCTCCTTTCCTGCTGCTGCATGCTGAATCACTGAGTCATTGGTGATGTAAGCATGGAGCGGTTTTTTTCTACGTGTTCTGTTAACATGAAAACACAGAAGTGAAGTTAATAAGACAGAGGGGAATGACTTGGTGTTTCATAATAGTCTAAATGGCCTATTTTTATACTTTGTTTTTAATTCTGGCATGCAATTATATCAAATAAAAACGAGATGGAGTCAGTCCAGTTGTTCCTGTGGAGTGTGGACATGATTATGCCCAGACTACATGGCAATCACCTCTAAATTGAATAAACATTGTATCTCAGTGGTGTATAAAGTAAATCCCAAGTCTAATATTCCAAAGAGAAAATCTGCTACACCTTTCATTTATTTATTTTGTTGAATTTACATGAATCATGTTAAAGTGATGGATAGATGAGGTAGTGGGTCTTCACGTTGCTATGTATTTTCTTCTTCTTCATCATCATCATCATCATCATCATCATCATCATCTTCTTCTTCACATTTTAGAGCTACAAGATGTCAACTGTATTTTCATTTCTGCTACTGGGCTACTTCCCCTAGTTACAGTGTCATTAGCAGTATTGTATCAATATAATCAAACTACATACAAGATCAAAAATCTCTGCATCTTCTTTCATTTTCTCCCTGTCAGCGTCATGGCGTCTGGAGGCCCCGTGATGAACGGCGACGTCTCATGCTCTCAGGGTCAGTCAGGTACGCTGGAGGAAACCCTGCAGCAGATGAACATCCTCATCCAGGAGAACCGAGACCTGAAAGGTGAGAGTAGGTGTGGTTTCAGTGCTGAGGAAAATGTGTTTTTATTTGAGCGTCTTGGTTTGTTTTTCCGGGCACTATTCCACAATAAAGAAGTCTGTTCCAGACTATCAGGTGTGGGCAAAGTGTCGAGGGGTCAAAGGTCAGTGAACTTTGAGTTCCTGACGGCTCTTGTCAGGGTGGAGTTTTCCAGTTGTGGTGTGATATGACCAGCTGGAGCAGTGTGTTGGGACAGGGAAGGCATAGTAGCTATGGAAAAGGGTCGTAGTTTAAATGACTTTGCTCGCACAATGTGCATTTATTCAAATTCTCCATCTGTGTGTCTCGCCCAGAGGCCCTGCGTCAGACCAACCTGACGATGAAGGAGCGTTTCGAGGGTCTGTCTGCGTGGCGGGAGAAGCAGCGGGAGGAGCGGGGCTTCCTGGAGAGCAGGCTGGAGGAGGCTCGGGGCCGCATGGAGGAGCTGACCCTGGAACTGAACAAGAAGACGGCGGAGGTGGGGAGGACAGGGGGAGGCTTGCTGGTGAGGGTGTAACCTGACACTGCTTTCTGTTTATTTTTCAAAGCAGCTAAGAGCCATGTTCCTATGTTAACATTTTTTAAATGATCTTTATTATATTATACATTTCCTAATGAGACTTTTAACCAGCTGATTCTACATGAAGTTGCACTAGATTCAAGCTTCTGTCAAATTGTAACAAAATGAACCCATTAACCACATAATATTCTGCCTGATGTGTGTGATGTCATCTCCAGGCGGTGTCATCCAATCAGAGTGCAGAGCTGATTGCCCTGCGTGCCCAGGTTGCTCGCCTGCAGGCAGAGAAGAACGACCTGGTGGCCATGAACTCTGAGCTGCAGCTGAGAGCCGACAACTCACAAGACGACTCCTTCATTGAGGTCATCAGAGTCTCGGTGAGGAGCGACACACACACACACACACACACACACACACACACACAGAATAAATTAGACAGACAATTCTAAATAATCAGTTTTTCCCCTCTGAATTATCTTCTATTCAGCATGGAAAGGCCTCACTAACACAAAAAAGCCTCCACTTTAACCTCCCAACCATGCTGTTTTAGACAAGCAGAGTAGTGTTTATTCATTCTAAAATTATTACACGCTGTTTTTAAAGAAATCCATATCAGATTTTCAATAACAATACAGTCCTAAATCATTCTATGATGTTTTTTTTAATGGAAAGATACACGGCTGTAAAACAAGCTTTTGAGATGTAACTGGTAGTTTTTCTTCTCAGGGTGGAGGTGTAGACAGCACGAACGATGCGTGTGGTTCAGAACACTGCAGGCGTCAGGAACTGAGCATGACGGCATCCCAGCAGGACAGCAAGGAGATGACTATCAGCCAGCTCCTCCAGTCACTGAGGAACGAGACGCAGCGCGCCGAGCGGCTGCAGGCCGAGCTACAGGCTTCTTCTGCCAGGTTAGAGGGCTGCAATTTAAAGGAGCAGTTCACCACTTAATAATCTACTACACTATTTTTTGGGCATTTTCAGCCTTTGTTTTGATAGGACAGCAGAAGACATGAGAGGGGGGAATGACGTGCAGCAAAGGGCTGCAGGTCGGAGTCGAACCCTGGCCCGATGCATATCCGGGCGCCCTATATTTCATGTACAGTACAGGCCAAAAGTTTGGACACACCTCATTCAATGTGTTTCTTTATTTTCATGACTATTTACATCGTAGATTCTCACTGAAGGCATCAAAACTATGAATGAGCTTCATGAGGTAGTCACCTGAAATGGTTTTCACTTCACAGGTGTGCCTTGTCAGGGTTAATTAGTGGAATTTTTTCCCTTATTAATAAAAAAGCAAAGGGTGACTACTTTGAAGAATCTAAAATATAAGGCATGTTTTCACTTATTTCATACTTTTTTGTTAAGTACATAATTCATATGTGTTCATTCATAGTTTTGATGCCTTCAGTGAGAATCTACAATGTCATGAAAATAAAAAGGAAACGCATTGAATGAGAAGGTGTGTCCAAACTTTTGGCCTGTACTGTACCTATATATTAATGTTAAAGTGCTCATATTATGCTCATTTTCAGGTTCATAATTGTATTTAGAGGTTATATCAGAATAGGTTTTCATGGTTTAATTTTCAAAAAACACCATATTTTTTGTTCTCTTTTTTTCTTCTTTTTTTGTGTTGAGCTCTCTGTTTTAGCTACAGAGTGAGGCATCTCACTTCTGTTCCATCTTTGTTGGGAGTCACACATGCGCAGTAGCTAGATAAGGACTACTAGCCAGTCAGAAGCAGAGTATGAGGGCGTACCACGCTAGCAGCTAGGCAAGCATTATAATGTGTGTTACAAAGTGACCACGTTTGTCTCTGAAGTAAAGGCTGGACTACAACAGAGCTGTTTGGAGCAGTTTGTGAACAGTGTTTTCTGTTGGAGATGGTAAGTCCCTTTGGGGAGGACTTTGGGCTTTTTCACTTTGTAAACCTATAACATGCACAAAAAAGATATATAACACAATAAAGGAAAGGGGAAAAGCCAAAAATCATAATATGAGCACTTTACACATACATGTAGCAGTATATCCTTGAAGCTTCACTGTATCTGTGGGTGGCTACCTTACCTACAGGCCAGTAGCCTGTGATCAATGTTGTGTAAGTTTAAAAACAAATCACAAATAGGCCGATTTATCTTTGCTTATAATATTTTGGACTCGTGTTTTTGCATATTTCAGACATAATTTAACTTTTTGGAAAACCTTTTTTTTTTTTTTTATGATTAAACAATAACAGTAACCCCTGTTAAAGACCTCTGATCTACTATCTTCACGGCAGTTGAAACTCTTCTGCGTTTATAGAATCAGGAAACAGCAAGGCAGGCAGTCAGTGGCTCCTGGTGCGGTTTTCTTGTAAACTGGACCAAATAGTTCTTTTGTTTTTTGCACAATGTTTTCATAAAGTTTTTTTTTTTTTTCTGTTTTAATCTAATCTTTTTTTGTATTGTGTTTATGCTGACATTTTAAACCGTTTTTGTAACAAATTATCCAACAGAATTAGAGAGCTGGAAGAGAGGAAGTCTAATGTGGAGGAATCAACACAGACCCAAGCAGAGACCAAGGAGGATTCTGGGAAAGAGGAAAAGGTATCAACTCAAAAGTGAAAATACTAAAACTAAAAGCAGTTTGTTGTAGTGAAAGAATAATGTAATTCAGACAGGTAGTTTAACTGTAGCATTGAATTATGAGATTCTGACGACTGGTTGCTGTTAAAATAACCTCATTTTGAAGTTTACTGTTGTTGATCTCTGACTTTACAATTCCCATAACTGGCAGATGGTCCTCTGATGTTTTTCGTGTTCAGTTTGCTCATCGTAATGCTCGTCTGTCATTTATTAAAATATTTTTCAGGCAGCGTCTGAGGTGGAGAATCTGAAGTGTCAGATGAGAACACTGTTTAAAGAACTGCAGCAGGCCCAGAGCAAGCTGGATGAAGCAGAAGGCATGAAGAAGAACCTGCAGGACAGGTTAGGCCACCACATACACATATATGCCCATACTGAACCATTTAATTTAGGAGCCAACAAGAATAAAACATATACAGTGTTCCGACAGTTAAGGCTGCATTCACATACAACTCGGACAGGTCGTCAGGCGCTACGTTCATATTCATTATTATTTTTATTTTTTTAAGATTATTTTTTGGGGCAGTTCGGACCAATATCGGTTTCATTTACTCTGCTGTCCATTTTTCATTTTCATACATAAAGGCAACAGGAACCTAATACAGTTTGGGAGAGGTAAGTCGTAGAGTGCAGAGCGTTTACAAAAAACAAAGGTTGGAAAGACCGGGGAGGACTTTAAAGAAACTTAAAAAATAGTATTAAAAATGATGCTGACAGAAAATAATAAAAGGAAGTTTTCAAAGGACATTAGTAATTTTTTCAGGGTCCTTTTGAAAATTTAAACATTACTCATTAGGGGTGCACGATTCAGAAAATGTCACGATTCAATATCGATTTTTAGACTCAAGATTCGATTCCAAATCGATTTTCGATTCAGAAACGATTCACAGTATGTAAATGTAGTTACTTTCCCCATGTGATTTTAGTAGACATACTATTTAAAAAATTTTTTTTATTAAAAAATAGGAATTTTTGTTTGAATTATTTTTGTCAGCATGTCCACACGATACATACACCGACAGTGTTGTTGTCATTACTTAGAATTCCTCATGGGGGCGACAGAAACTACGCACTATAGCTTTAATGTATTCTCTTCCCATTCATTTTGAATGCCGGTAGAGTGTTTAGGCTGCGGTGGTGGGGGCCGCAGGGGTGTGCCGGAAAAAGCCTGCTGCGCAGCCTGCGACCAAAAGTTGAGACAAATACAACTTTTAGAGAAACGCAACCCAACGTCACCCTGGGGTGGCCAATCATGTAACCAGCGATCAGACTTGACAGTAAACGGTAACAGCGCTGCCTCTGTCACTGCCACAAACAAAGTTTCAGAACACTATGAGGGTAAAAAAACGAGTTTGTGTAACAGCTGACTGTTTC
Organism: Perca flavescens; assembly: GCF_004354835.1. NCBI lineage: Eukaryota > Metazoa > Chordata > Actinopteri > Perciformes > Percidae > Perca > Perca flavescens. The sequence goes on along the minus strand of NC_041353.1, from coordinate 19,613,353 downwards.
CTGCAACAAGCTCCAGCACAAAGCACAGTCCCTCTGGCTCTTTTTTCTCTCTCTCTTTCTCTGTGAAATGAAGCTGCATTCAAGTACGGTTGGAAATGTCGAGATCTTTAAAAGATCTAATGGAAAACAATAATTGTGAAGTAGAAAGTCTACTTGTGCTTCACTGGGGGGAGGGGGGGGGGGGGTTAAAGAACACAATGGGCCATTTGGTGACACACCCACACTGCCACACAACCCTGCTTACTTTGGTCTAAGGGCACCGTTGTGTGTTTTACAGTATACCTGAACTGTGTAAACAAATTCCAGGGAAATCCTGTTTGGATCTTTTAAAGGAAAGCAAACACCGATATGCAAAGTTTTTTTTTCCTCTTTTAACCGCTGTTCCTGTGCTTGAACTATTCTCATTTTCTCTTTGTGTCTAGATGTCGGGATGTGGAGCAGGACGTGGTCACGCTGAAGGCTCAGCTGGTGGAGAAGCAGGCTGTTCAGTCGGAGAACGACCGGCTCAAGCTGCAGGTGGACAGCATGCAGGCCCAGGGCCAGATGGAGCAGAGGAAGGCTGGGGAGGAGAGGTCAGAGGCGACACATATACGGAGACATTGACTAGTCATGTTAATGTGGATCTCAGCTGCCTTTTTTTGTTGTTGACTGTACAGTAAAAATATTTATGGAAATGCATATTTGCATTGGAACAGAGTCTCCATCATAGTCTATTTCCCAGTTGTGATTAACATATATTTTTTACACACACACTGAGTCAACAGTAACCTAGTCTATATCCACGACTTTCCACTTCTGTATTGTTCAGGGGCCGCCGGAAATTCCACCAGATATCTTTCGTTTCAGCCGGATGTCCGTTACCGTCCACTTTCTTTGTGATGTCATTTTAAACTGCACATGATTTCTGAGGACTATGGTTAGCCACTCCTCAGATCTCTGCAGGGTGAATCCAGACAGCTAGCTAGACTATCTGTCCAATCTGAGTTTTCTTTTACAAGACTAAAACAACCTTTGAATGTACACGTTCCAACAAAAAGTTCCTTCCCGAGGTTATTTTGCAACGGCACCGCTGCTCCGTCCGGCGCTGTGGACGAAGGTTTGGCAATGCGAGACTACCGGTAACCCCCTTCTTTCTCCCCTCACAGGAACAACCTGGCCCAGCTGAAGGATGCCTACACCAAGCTGTTTGAAGACTACAATGAACTCAAAGAGGAGAGGAAGAAGAGAGAGGTTAGTTCATATCGCATAATGAGGACACTTTTCGCAATGTACTTGTATCTTATTTCCACCACACCTGTGCGGTTAAAAGAATAAACAATTAGAAATGAGAGCTGGGCGTGTTTGGACCTTTGCCCTCTGGTTGTGCAGTCTCAGCTGGTGCAGAAGGAGGTGGCGGACCAGCTGCAGGAGCGGCTGACTGCCGCCGAAGAGGCCCTGGCTGCTAAACAGAACCACATCGATCACATGAAGCAGGAGATCTACAAGAAGGAGGAGGAGCTGCAGACCATATCTGTGTTCCAGGCTCAGGTCAGTGGCTGTAAAAAATGTTTTATCATCTGCTTTGCTAATCGATCGTTTAGTTAACCCTAGCATCGGATCCTAAGTATCAGAAGTCCACATAACCAACATGGCTCCCCTTCGGTTTTTGTTTTTTTTTTTTTTTTTTTTTTTGGGTACTCTGTGTGCAGGCTGAGGTCTACTCCTCAGACTTCTACGCAGAGCGAGCAGCGAGGGAGAAACTCCACGAAGAGAGGGAGCGTCTGGCTGCTCAGCTGGAGTATGTAAAGAAGCAGAACAGCCACCTGCAGGAGGAGATGGAATCACTGGGCAGGTATTGAATCAAACAGAAAACCAAGTTTGCTTTTACACCTGGAGTTCGGTTCATTAAAAAAGATACAGTACCGTACATTGTTCCTATGGGCGTAACAATATTGATTCAATGATCAACGATGCAATATCATTGACACAAAGTGAAAATAGCGATGCATCTTATCGTTTTGATGTAATGAAATACCCACTTTATATGTATTTCTATTCAAAAAAATTGTATGTTTTTCATTTACATGTCTGGAAGAGCTTAGTTATATGATATGGCATATGATATTATGTCATAGTGATCGCAGGCCCCTGAATTGAGTCAAAAATCGTATTGTTATTGTGAACTTGTGATTTCACTCTGCTGAAGGCCTTATTAGTCATTCATTGGACAGTTTTGGTGATGTCATCCTGCATCATCAGTGGCACATGAACCCATTTAGAGAAACCTGTGCTGCATACTTGTTACCACAGTTACCAAATAATCTTGCATAAATATATACATGTATTTTGCTTATACAACATCGCTTTCTTGACAGTTCACGAACAGCAATTAGATTTAATAGTAGTTTAGCTTTTGAGTTCATGCTAAAATCCTCTACGTTGACACAAATTAATACTATAAATGACCTGCACCAGAATTAGTTTGGAAGGGGTCTGAGACGCCTCTTTCTCTTGTGTTTCTCCACAGGCGGTCACTGAACGAGATGCAGAGGAGACATGTGTCACAGGGAGGAAATGCACACGGAGCTGGCGCTAGTCTGATTGGAAGAGGTAGACATGGTTTTTTTTTTTTTTTTTTTTTTATGTCCTGAGAGGTAGCCTTCCAGGCATACTTCATTTCAGGCTGTATCCAAATTCCATGTCTTTTACCTGAATTGATAGAGCCTTAAAAGAATAGTTTGTTATTTTGGGAAATACGCTTATTTATTTATTTATTGCCGAGGTAGATAAGAAGATCTATAAAGTGTCTATATCTCAGTAACGTTGAAATTGGCACTTCTCCATCAAGCAGTACTTTGTGGGCAGTTGTGCTAAAGTTTGCTTGCTAACGTAACATAAACTGGCTGGCAGACACCTCGCAAATAACCTCAGACTCATCACCCCCTAGCGTTAGGGCGGTGAAATGCACCGCGATGCAAAGCAACCCCGACGCAGAACTCCAAAAGGGTCACGACGCCGTAGGAGCGACTGCGTAGCTACGGCGTAGCTACGGCGTGGAGTTGACGCAGAAGCATAAAACCGCCTTTAGTCTAGCATAACACCGAGCTGGAACTATTTCTTGGATTGGCCGGTGACTTCCTGGAGTCTTCTTGTTACTGTGCAGAACGCAGACAAGGGTTCCCTGGGCAAGTCAGGACGACAAGACTCGAGGGAGACGCTGACCTGCCGAAAAAAAAAACATAATTCCACGTAAAACAACACAGTTTTTTATTTTAGTTTTTGTATGGATTGAACAAACATGATATAACATGCTAGTATAGCTACTATAGTTAGTTTAGAAGTATTAGTTTTATGTTTTGACAGAGCCAGGCTAGCTGTCTCCATCTGTTTCCGGTCTTTACGCTATGCTAAGCTAAGTCAACCGGCCGCTGGCTCTATTTTAATATTTAGCGTACAGACACAAGAGTGGTATCAATCTTCTCATTTAACTCTCCGCAAGAAAGAGAATGAGTGCATTTCCCCAAATGCGCAACCATTCATTTAACCATCTTGACTGTATAACACCTAATAGGTGGAACTTGTTGCAACGTACCACACAGTCTGGGAGCGAGTGCAGGATCAACAGCTCAGTGTAACTGGAACATCTGTGTCCAGCATGTTCAGGTTGTGATCCGTGTCTCTTGACTCTCAGGTACTGACTGGCAGCATCAGGGGAACATTCCCGAACACGCCTGTCCCAAGTGCAACGAGATCCTGCCGGACCTGGACTCCCTGCAGATCCACATCATGGACTGCATCAACTAGACCTCCATCTTGACAAGCAACCACGACAACAGCAGCTACGTTAGCACCTTAATCTGAGTCTTCCTCCGCTTTTATCTTTACCTGAGACAACTCATCATTGTTCCACAATAAACTCGGTTACATTCATTCTCGGCTGGCAACACTTTGCTTTTTCTAAGGATTTAAATGGAGAGATTTTAAAGCTGTATTGAGGATTCTTTTGAAAATAATTGGTCCTCTGTAGTTTGTTTGATTTGAGAATTGCTTATAAATATTTGGAATACAACATAAGATTTTGGGAAAAGAATTGTAAACTGAAGATGAACTTCTAGAAGGGAAAACTTGTCTGGAATATTAAAAGTTCACGCAACCCCTGATGAGATTTTAGTGTAGTGCTGTCTGCCTGTCATGTGCACATTACATAAGTGCAGCCTTCACAAGTTGCATTTGTTTACCAAGTATTTGGTTGCTGAAGGCTATTTATATATTTTTTGGTTTCCTCCAGAAATTCTTTTTATATTTCTTGCTTGAAAAGTATATTTTGGCTAATGGGTTGTTGGTGTTGGTGTTGGGGGGGGTGTAAAAGGAGCATGCACCATGTAGGCACTTTAATATGAAGATAAATATTTTATTTTGACTGTAATGCAGATGATACCTGGTAATTAGAATCTAAAATATGTAACTTGTTAATCAACCTATCACTGTATACCTGTATGCCTTTGTAATTCCATGTGCAGGAGCCTCCAACACCCTGCTAATTCTGTAGTCTGTAGATTATAAAGGACTTCTGTTTTCATGTTGTAATTCTGTGAATGAAAATAAAATCATTGGAAATTTCTGTCTGCTTTTAGTCATATTGTGACATAAAAAACCTGGAAGATTATTTCTCTGACGAAGTATTTGAAAAAAACAGAGTTAAAATGATATCCTTCTGCCTTAAATTGTTCATTAGCGAAAAATACGTGACTTGAAGCCTTGTTTTGGAAATGTATTCTATTGTGCAGTAGAATATGGTGTTGTGGTGTGTGACTTTGGCGACTACTAGTGTTAGTATTGAAGTATAATATCAAAACTATGACTGCCACATGACCCCTCAACCCATTGCATCACAATCAATATCAGCAGAAATGTGTGTTGTTCGATATTATTTGTATCTCACAATCGTATTTACTTTGAATGAATTCAATCCTTAAAAGCCATTCTACGACATGGACATTTTATTTTCAGTTAGGCAGATCGTTGGGCAGCTACCAGAACTTTGACAACACAGTAGGGTCCTTCGTTTAGCGCCAGTTTAGATTTCCTCCCCTCGCTCCGAGTGCAGGCTGTAAAGACTACAAGATTAATATCTCGATTTTTATCAAATATAACCCATGCCTTGTACAAAATTACGCGCAGTGCTAAGTTTTGGGGAACAAACAACACATTGACAGGTTGAAAGTAGTTGAAAAATCCGTCAAAGTTGCATTAGAGCTAGCAAAGGACACAAAGCTTTAACTGTTAGCTCTAGAACCAGAGGTAAGTTGGCTGTCTTATTATCTTTGAGTAACGTTAAACATACAAATACATGGACAGTTTATTTTAAAGATAACCTTTAATTTACTTTTCATTTTGATGTTCACAGAACGAAAAAAAGCGAGATTCACACCCTCAAATGTTGACATGTAGCTATTTCTTAGTTTAACTTACAATGTTGAACTGTCTCAGTTTAAAGGGGTCCGGTGAAGCAGGCCATAGCCTCCCCTTACACAGAGGCTGAACCTGAATTTCAATTCTTCACTCATCTTTTTCAAATAGAAGTTTATTTCCACTATAGTCAGCCTATGTTTTGCCTGCACAACGTTTTGGTGCACTGGCCAGACAGACCAGATGTTTGGACGGCAGTTTTGCGTGATACACACTGCATTGGTCATGGTGCTTCCACAATTACATAATGTATGCCACTATGTGTGCTGTGTTTACAAGAAAATAATTTACCGATGTGGTTACACAGCCAACTTTTAGTGAGACATTTCTTGTGGCAGTAATTTTTAATTATCAGAATAAAATATTTTCAAGGCAGGACTTTAACAATGTACAAATATATTATAGTGTTATACTATTTTGTACAGTGTAATGTAGTGTGACACTGGTTGAATGAAATATTTGCCCATGTAAACAACATTTGATTTAGATAAAGGTGCAAAAACACACCTATCCACATTCCAACTTGCATCAGAGCATTGGGATATTATACAGTAGCGTGTGCGTTAAAACATGACACAAAATGCACAGAATATAATATAAAACTGGTAAAGTGCAGATAAAACCGTGAAACTGCAACTAAATGTTGTACTGATAAACAGTCATTACGCTGTTTAACAACATTATGCAAAATGAGAATAAATAGGGAAATGTTGTTATTGTTGCAGCGAATAAGCGGGGACACATATGCTACAATTGATGTAGGTACTAAGCTGGCCCGAGAAAATACAGTAAACAACACACAGTGACACATTTAAATTATATTTGCAATTAAATTTTCTAGAGAGAAAGCAGGCCACTGAGGCCAGGCTTCCAGGTCCAGTCTTATTTTCTTAGGTCTCTAAACAATGTTATTATAAGAGCTGCCAAATTAGTCTTTCCTTCACTCCGCACAATAACATAAGTGTCTGCCTTCTCGTAGGTCACCAGTTCATCTAAAATCAGCACCAACATTCACATCTCTGAAATGGAAAGTAAGTACAGCATCATTGGATTTTAAAACACATTGAAGTACAACTTTATGAGTAGATCACAACATAATCCGTTTATGTCTTCTCTGTCCAGGTGAGGATGATCTGGACATTCTGACGGCGCTGCTGGCCGAGAGCGAGGGAGTCGGAGAAGAGCAGGGTGGTCAGGAGCAGGCAGACGACTTGGACGGCCTGTTTGACGCCGACAATGACGATGAAGAAGAGTACAAAGAGGGCGTCGAGGAGGAAGGGCGAGATGTGTCGGATCTCTTTGGAGATGTGGAAGACATTGAAAATGAAGAGAAAGACACTAAAAGAAAAGAAAGTGGTGGAGAAGCCTGCGAGAGCCTGGACAGGTCCAAAGAAGATTTACAAGGTTTGTGCAACTAAAGTCTCTCCTCTCGCCCAATTTATGGTCCTGCGTTAAATCTACACCGTAGGTACATGCGTAGGTACGCCGTAGTCTGACGTGCACCTATAAAAAAAAAGTGTAACTACACATCGTGCCGATGCAGAACGCAACAACTGTGATTGGTCCTTTGGCCGTGGCTTGGTAGCGTCGCATTCCCTCCTCATTTCCAGGTTCTCCTTCTCTCCTCTGTTAACAACATAAAATCAGGTTAGAAAGCACAGGGGAGACACTTTGTTTCTCCCTCTATATCTCTAGGGTCGGTACTCGCTCCGAAGCTAAAACCCGTCACTCTCTCGCTTGCTCTACCACACACTTCCCAGCATACAAACATGCCGGTCCTGCTATTCTCTCAAAGAGCAATGCTAGAACGACGCAGACACCAGTCCACAAGTATAAACCTCAGGCCATTTACGTAGGTTCTGCATAGATTCTACATACAACCATAAATCTACCTTAATCTGCCTTTAGTTGATGTACAATGTAATGTTTGTGTTTACCGGCGTTATGTCTTCCTTCCTCAGACGAGCTGAGGCGCATGCAGGAGCAAATGCAGCGGTTGCAGCAGCAGCTGGAAGCAAGCCAGAAGGTTTCCACCTCGTCTTCCCCTCCGGTCACGGCTGCAGGGGGCACGGCTCGTCCCAAACCAGTGACTCCCAAACCGACACCCACTCCACAGCCGACCGCCAAACTGGCCCAGGCCAAACCCGCCTCTACCGCAGCAAAGACCAAGGCACAATCAGGTAGACATTTAGTTGTTCACCAGCCACACTGGCTGACAAATTCAGTCCAGTGGCAGTTTTTGTTATTTTATTTTACTCATGAAGTACAGAATAAATTGATAAAGACCCAAACAACTGCACATAACTGCAGTGGCAACAAAAGTTGATTTTGTTTTCTCCTTGACAGCAGCAACATCTTCTCCCGCTCCAGTCAGTGGAGGAGGTGTGAAGCTCCAGGAGTCCTCTGACTTTTTTGATCAGCTGAACAATGCTGACTCCTTCAAACGTAAACCCCGGCTAGCTCACCATCCCAAACCAAGCACGTTGCCAGGTAAAACCTATCTTTGCGCAAAGCATTTACCTAAACCAGAATTACTGAAAGCATTTTGTCATTGGATTTGCTCATGGTATATTTATGTACAAAAGAAATGATACTCGTGTATTTATTTGAGTGTATTTCATGGTTTTGTCATCAGAAGACAGAGGGCCGCTGGTGGAGATAAAGATTGGCAGCTCCTTCCAGCCAGTAGAGAGCACCAGCCAAGCTTTCAATCCTGTGCGTTCACCTCCAGCCTCTCAGAGCAAACCTGCATCGGCTGCATCAGCAGGACAGCCCAAACCTTCTCCTCTTCCTCCCCTTCCTAAAGATGTGGGGGTTGAGAAATACTCAGGACTGCGGCTCAGGTGAGGACACTGAAGTCATGATAACACAGGCCTTTTATAAAAAAAAAAAAAATCTGAAGTGAAAAAAAGTCTCATGCTGGGCTCTTTTCCGATTCAGAAAACCGCGCGTTTCCTCCAGCGAGATGGACCGCAAGATGGCCGACCGCCGTCTAATCCGTCTGTCCCAGGTACCGGAGCGCGCGGCTCGAGAGAAGCTGGAGGATAGCGACTGGGTGACCTTCGCTGTGCTGGTCAACAAAGTCACTCAACAAAGCAGCAGCAGTGTAGGTCTATGCTCAAGCCTCCCATCCATGGTTGTAACCCTATGTGTTTGGCTCAGTACTGTGATATGTCAATGGTTACAAATCACACACACATCTCAAATTTGTTGTGATTTAAGGACATTTTTAGCTATCATACGTAACAATAATTCTGAATGTTTTTTGAAGCTGTGGAGCTCTGCTATTTTGCTATTTCTAGTAACTTTGGTGAAGCAAGGATACATCAACATCCACGGCGTGGCTAACGTTTGTTAGCTGAATATACGTTAGTTCACCATATAAAAAGATATTTCACTCAATGTTAGCTGCTCACATTGTCTGCCTTTCTCTAAAATATTAGAAAACACTAAAGCAGAACCAGAAAACCCAAGCTGTTAAGAATTTAGTGTTGCTCCATTATTTCTGAGACCAGGGGGCTGTTTCCCAAAAGCAGACTTTATAAATCCAGGATAACCGATAAAGCGAGGCTTGACCTATTGGCCACACACCACTGAAATTCATCCAAAGTTATAATTAACTTAGCAGATCTGAAAATATATTGGAAGCACTGTGTACTGTCACATTTTTTATGGAGTGCTTCTTCTCCTCAGGGCAAAACCTTCAGCATCTGGAAACTGAATGACCTCCATAACTTGGAAGTGTTTGTGTCTCTGCTCCTGTTCGGCGAAGTTCACAAAGAGCACTGGAAAACGGAGACGGGCACCGTCATCGGACTCCTCAACCCAAACCTCATGAAGCAGAAAGAAGGATATGACGGGGTGAGTGGACAGTCTGGACTGAATACAATGTACATACAGCAGAGAGTGTTCTGACAGCAGAAACCAATGTTTACTTTCATTACCTTCACATTGATGCAGTCATTTTACAGCTGTCGGTGTAAAGAGCCTCAAGTCACTTCCACCAATCAGAAGTCACATTTTAATGTGGATCTTAACCTTCTCGAACACATTACAAATAGATGAACTATGCGTAGATGTTAGTAGAGCAGAAGGATTTAAAGTCCCGTGTCACTGTTAGCTCATTTCCCTCAAAAACTGAACTGCTTTTCACTAAAATAAAGTGATAACCTTGTTTTATTTATGTTTTACTGAATTGGTTTCAAGACTTTTTTGTCATTGACTGGTCTGGCAACTAAAGCAGCGGCCAATAAAAGCCGAAAACAGACTGGTGGTGTTGGGTGAAAATAGCCAGTAAGGTTGTCAGCGTTGCATGCAAAAAAAGAGGTGTTAAGAGAGGAATGTGGCGACAAAAGCCAAAGCTGTTACCAACTACACACACACATATGTATATACACACACTGACACACACACTCTTAGGCCAGTTTGAGTTCAGAGCCTCTAATCTCAGACGACAAAAGGAATGGGGAATGATCTCCACTGCAGTCACAGTTTGGACACAGTTTATAGTGTCTAATGAACTAAATCATGCCGTGCTGTGGTCAAATCAAATGATGAGGTGATGTTTGTTGCATGAAGAGCTGTCAATCAAACACAATTTTGGCTTTTGTATGGAACTTAAAGCAAAATGTTAAATCTAGGCCATATGTATGCTATGACTTCTTACCTACTGTTCCTTCTTGTTTGTGATGGTGTAAATGAAGGGAGAGTGATGGACTTCTATCTAATCAGATGTTGTTGTCTGGAAACTATCAATGAATTTTCTTAATAATTATAGTCATATCAGGGGAAAATATAAAAAGAAAAATCCCCCGAAACGCCAAAGAACAGAACCTTTTAAACTTCTACAGATAAAGCTTCATATTTTGCTTATTAAGACAACTTTTAACATGAAAAAGACAAACATGAAAAGGGGAACATCATAAAGTGGTGGCCTAGTTAAGTTAGCACTAAACAACTTTTTAAATCCAACATAAAAAGTATAGGACAGATTTGTATTAAAAAAACAACCTTATTGTCTGCTGTGGTAAATAATAGGTAGTTTCTGAGTGCTGGAGTTAGACAAAATGGCGTCCCAACTGGTGCATCGTGACTATCTAAAGGTGCACCTTGCAACAGGAGAAAAACCACTGTGGTCCAGCAGAATACAAAGTTGGAAAACATGGAATTCAACTCCAGAGAGATTGAACCGCAAATTAATTTCTATCTCAGTTTACTTGAAGAACAAGTACGGTGTGAACGGAAGGACAGCGAGGCGAGGCTCACCCAGAGTGAATCTGAGGAAAGAGTTCATCTGATAATCCTCGATCAGCTCCAACAACAGAGAGAGGGCGGCAGTTGGAGCCATGAGAAAGAGCTGATGCAGAGGGAAATGTGTGAGTTGAAAGTTCAGCTGGCTCAACGTGTCCACTCCCCACCCAGGCAAACAATATCTGAAATCCCAGCTGGAAAAAATCAGCAACATGCTGCAAAAAGCCCAAAAAGATCTGGACCTCCAGACCTTCATACTGAAGACCTGAAAGTTGAACAGGAGCAGATGAAGGGAGAGAAGGGGGCCCTTCAAAATGAAGTGGAGACTCAGAAGATGGAGCTTCGTAAGGAAAGACAGATGCTCGCGGTAGCTAAGACCACCAACGTGAGGTTGGAGAGTGAGAGGGCTCACGCTCAGGAGCTGAAGAATGAGTTTACCAAGATGGAGGAAGCTCTCCGAAAACAGGAGGAAGAGGCGAAGAAGATACTAGAAAGATCTCAGGCTTCCCATAGAGCCCAGCTGGAGATGCAGGACAAAAACAACAAGAACCTGATGGCTGCTCTTAAGAAAAAGTTAGAACATCAGCTGGTGGCAGCAGGAGAAAAGCTCCGTGCTGGAGGAGAGAGAGAAAACGAGAGCCTCCTATGTGGCTCAGATTGACGAGCAAAGCTCTGTGAGCGACGCCCTCCTGGCTGATCTGAAGAAGGCTGAGCAGCAGCTGGAGAGTCATCTCAACGAGTGGAAGGAGGACAAGTCATCCCTCCTTCAGGCCACAGAAAGCCTGAAGCTGACTCAGCAGGAAAAGGAGCAGGAGTGGGAGAGGACGGAGAGCACCCTGAGGTCCCAGCTGGTAGAGCTTCAGAAGAAGAAGTGGTACAGAAAGCTTCTCTAATGCCCGGCTGAGGAAAAGAAAATGTATTTATACACAAACAATCTTTTAAAAATAAATGCATAAAAATGATGTCATGTTTGTTGGTCTGTTTTAAAATGTGAAGTTGCACTACGGTCATGTGTAATATGAAATGCTTAGTTTGATGCATTATAACTCTGGGGACAAACACTCATGAGTTCTCACTTTCATCCTAGACCCCCAAAAATACAAGTTGGTCTAAATATAGGTTTTTGTCTGGAGTTACATGTTGGTCATCCAAAGATAATAATTCAGTTGAAAACACGGGAGCATTTCTTTCAGGGACATTTTGCAGGTTTACTACGAGTCTCATGTAGCTTTAGACTTTAAGACCAAACAGGTTTATTTAGTATCACAGAGCCTTTCAAACACAGCTGCTATTCAACGTTTTAGGGCGAGTAAATGCTTTAGAATATTTGTAAACACAATGAAGATTAAAATATAATCTCTATAAACAAGGTTAAAGGTTATCTGGTAATTTAGTTTGCTAGAAACTTGAATTATTTGGTAAAGATCAATTATCAGTTTACTTTTTGTTTTGGGAATAATCAATACATCCTATGATTTGACTACATGTAGTTTTGGTTTAATGATATAACAAACTTCAGTTTGACATCCAGAGTCAAATTAGCAAAATAATTTGGAGTGATTAGAGCAAAAGGACGAAAATAAATTCTATCCATATATCAAGACATTTCTTAATCGGTGTTATATATTACTTGAAGCCTATTCTGTGATTTACGTGTTATATAGTAGGCCTACTACAGTATTTACTCTACAACTGCAGGAAAATCTAACTATCAAAGTGGGACACTGTATCAGCAGATACTCAGTATTGGCTTCATTATAACTAATAACACGAACGTGACCCCTTAAATATATCTAAATGTATCCGCTATTTCTTGGCAAAAGATTGTACGGTCTGAATAAAATGTGGAAGACTCAAAGACACAGTTTCCTCCTGGGCATTTCAGTCTGTTTGCTCTGTGTTCTGAATGATGAGTGAGCATCTGATTGCTCATTCAGGGCCGCTCCGCCGGCTATGTGTTTACCTCTTCATGTACGTAGCAGAGTACTATGAGATCCTCTGGTAACCCTGAGCCCTACGGAGAGGTTTTTAATTTCACGTCTTGTCTAAAGAAAAAGCATGGAGCCCACAAACTGCTGGACATCTCAAGGCCAAAAAGAAGCAGAAAATCTTCTTGAGGGCATTTATTAATCCGTACTACGAGCATGGTGCAAACACCAACAGGCCAGCATTAGAAATTACCCAAAATATTTAAAAGGTAAAGACAGTACTTAATCAAGACAACTTTGTCCCCATTAGCTCCTTGTGTCTTAAGGTCCTTAAACCATGAAATCCTAGACAGATCTCTGGTCAGATTTGGATGAACGTTAGAGGGATGCTGCATCTTCATGCTGTTAACCCGCAAGTTGAAAGATCTATTCATGTCTTGGCCTCTTATGGGTCCTGTAAACAAATGTAAAATATGCATGAAAAAGCTTAATATTGAGCCCTATGTATGGTGCTTGAGAGGTAGAATCAAACACAGGCACGGATTTACAGTAGGAATGGGTCATGAACCGCAACATTAAACCATATTGATTGAAATGACATCGCTTTGTTCGTGGAGAGGCAGCGGATGCGAGGACGTCAGGTGCACCGGTGCGACCTGGGAAAAATCTTAGTTGCACCCTTACAAATTGGTCGCACTCTAGAGCCCTCCAGCCACAAGGAGAATGAAATAAAAGACAGAAAAGGCAACACGGGGAAAGATCTGATTTGTTGTGTATTGTATTGTTATTTGTTATACTTCATAATTTCAATGATCATTGCTTGTTACTACTGTAAGCTGTTTCCTCTTCCAGATATAAAAGCTTGTGTTGAACGTGTGCAGGTGAGCCTGACCGTGGACAACCCCCAGAAGGTGTTGCTGATGGGCGAGGCTCAGGACTACAGCAACTGCAAGGGCATGAAGAAGAACGGAGACCCCTGCTCTCAGATCGTCAACATGGTGGGTCCATCGGCTTTCAAACGAGCAAAGTGGCAGTTGGTCAAGGTTCAAAAGGTTGTATATACGTTGCGTGTTACATTTCCAATGTTTATAAATGAAAGCCCGCTCAATTTTTCCTTTCCGGTTTTGCGGTTGCTTCTGCTTCTCCAGGAAAACACGGCCGTGTTGCATTATGGGATATAGCAGCAAAATCGAGGCTACATCGTACTAGCCTGGCTCCGCCCTCCTACGTACTTCCGCTCAATTTTCCTTCAGTACTCCGTCTGGGTTTGCCGTATATTTGAGGGTTTTCTCCGGTCAAATTTTTACTGGTCCCATCAGCGAACAGAGGGGGGGGCTGAGAACGGCGTTGAGGTCGTGCGCTAGTTTGAGCTGTAGTTCCGTAATGGCGGAGGAGAAAGATGCGAGCGAAGCCATTCGGTCCGTTGTGGCAACGCTGCTGAATGTCCAGAAGCCCGAGCAAGAACAATCTTTGAGTTGTGTTGGTGGCCGTGATGTTGTGGCCCTCCTCCCCACGGGGTTCGGGAAACGTTTGTTTTTCCGCTCCGTTAGTGGTGAAGGAGTTGGCTAAGGCTAGCGATGCTAAGCCGACGTCACGACCGAACTTAAGCGATTGGTTATGGCGGATCCAGAGTGGCTCTGGGCAGATCCAGTAGTTTTAAACTTCAGCAGAGTACCCGCCTTCAAGGAAGTTAACACTTGTCAATGGAGAGTGGCCAGACTCTCTGTACAAATGAAATGTACAGAGAGTCTGGTTGGACCAGGCTAACATCGTTAGATGTTACAGTATGTACACTCAACTTAGTTGTGCATAGTGGGTATTTTACAGTGGACTATATAGTCAATGAAATTAACCGCGGAGAATTCGAGCACCATTACAAAATAGCGAAGACACTAAATATCGCTCTATTTCCGTGATAGGGAAAGGGTTCCAACACAGTTTTTGTATCCGTTATCAGGATTCCATCACATCTTTTATTTTTTTATTTTTTTTTCATTGATTCAACCTTTATTTACACTCAAGAGATCATTGAGGGGCAGCCCTAATTTTCAATGACATCGAGTCAGTTACAAAGAAAACAACACGGAAAAGGAAGCAGCACCATCATAAGAACATAGACACTAAAACTTTCCGAGATGGAAAAACTGTTTGATAAACAGATCAGGACAACCAGGATGCAAAATAAATACAACTCTGTAAAGGAACTGCAAGGAGACGTTTGAAAGTCCAAAATCAGATTTCTAAAATGTCCAAAAGGCACAAGTGAGTTGACCTGTCTCTGTGTGGCTGTTTGATTACAGTTTGAGTGCCAGTACTGTCAGTATCACGTCAAGGCCCAGTATAAGCAGATGAGCTCAAAGAGGTCCGAGCTTCAGTCGGCTTTTTCTGGAAAAGCTCCCAACCGGTTGAAGGGGAAGGGCGGCGGCCTGAAGGAGCGGCTGTGTCAGGACGGCTTCCACTACGGCGGTGTGTCCTCGGCCGCCTGCGCCGCCTCACTGTGAGTGATGTTAGATGTTGTCGTTTCATTGTATATTCCTTTTAAATGTGTTTTGTTATTCCTGCCTGTTTTCTACAAACCTTCCGTTTAATGCACAGTATCTGATGAATGCAAATAATAATAATAATAATACTTAATGTAGTAATAAAAGTGCACCATTTTAAAATTCAACTGACAGCAGACAGTGATGCATACCGAGGCCACAACCCTGTACAATTTGGATTCTGGCAGAAATGGTGTTTGTATTTTTTTACAGTGTGTTGTTGAAGTCAGATTGTGCAGGCTAACTGCAACTTCCGAAGCCAGGAACACTGTGTGGGACTGGGCAGAATCTAAGCCGCTGGGCATTTTCAGTAAAAGGTCTGTGTGTTGCAGAACGGCGTCCAAACCGAACAAACCCAGCCAGACGACTCTGAGCAAGCTGTTTGTGAAAGGCTCGGCTCAGCTCGCGGATCAGGCCAAGAGGCTGGGTAAGGACTGATAGGCTCTCTCTCTCGTACACACACTCATACACACAAACCCAAAGACTGCCAGTTAACCTTGGCTAGTTGTCTCTTTTGAAAATATTGAAATATTTTGGGGTTTCACAGCTTCTAAAAGTCTACAATACATTAGTCTGTGCTTTGAGGACCTGTTGGGTTTTGGAGATGTCTCGTATTACATCACCTCCAATTAACAAAATGTACTTAGTTATAATCTTGACGGTGAACAATCCCTTTATTTTTAATGTTTTTTTTTGTTGTTTTACTTTTCTTTTTTAGCCCTGAAGTCTGGTGAAGTTTCGGGTTGTACGAATGAATTTAAGAGCCTGCTGTCGGCGCCGACCCCCGGAGCTCTGCAGCTGAAGAAGCACTTGGCGCAGGGCAGCCAATCAGGTACACCCCCTGGAAATATCTCCGTGCCTTTTCACCACTTAAGCTGAGGATGAATGAATGACTTTAATTCTATTTGAGTACCATCAAACGGCCCATCCCTCATTGGATTATAAGACACATTTACAACACATCAATATTTGCGCTGGTCACAAATCAGATCCAGGGGATCCGATAAAAAGCAACCGCAACAGTTCCCAACCCTTGACTGATAGGTGTACTTCCTGAACTCCCATGCATTCGCTAAATAAGATGCCAATTGAAGGTGTCTTTTTCAAACAACCATTTCAGACAATGTGAGTTAGAGGGTGGATACCCCAACCGGTTCGGACAAATATTTAGAAATGATGTTCGGGTTCGGGTCGGGCTCGGTCACATCAGCGTGATAAGGCATTGAACATTTTAAATTAAAAAAATGATGTATTATGTAGGTTAACGTGCGCTTGTTGCCCCGTGTGAGCTGATGCACTCATTGTTGACATTTCTGAATGCCTTTCTTCAGTTGTTTAATAAAAGGCTTTCCACACAAACAAACATATGTGTCAATTAGTATGAGAAAAAAACAGATTTGAACTGTGTCGGGCTCGGACATACATATCTTAATGCCTGTCGGGCTCGGGCCGGGTTCGGTTACTGCTCTGTCGGACGCGGGCTGGGCTCGGACAGAAAAATGCGAGTCATTCATATCCATCAACACACTTAGTGTAGTCTTTAAATCATTATTTAAAAATGTCACGACATTTCCAGTACAAAGGGCAGTAAGAAAAACCAAATGATACCCGTTTTCTATTTCTCTCAGATGACACACTGGACACATTCCATTCCATTATTCTTCCACTGCAGCTTACCGACCCATTTAGATATCAAAAGGCAGTATGTCAGCTCTAATCTGAGCACCAAAAGACCACAAGTAGATTATAAGAACATAAGAAGTTAATTTGAATCTCAAAGCAATTTAGAATATAGTCCAGTGATGTTCATTTTCTATGTCAATATTCAAATCCGCCCTTCGCCCTTTTTATTAAAGTGCCCATATTATGAAAAAAACACTTTTTCTGGGATTTGGGGTGTTCTTTTGTGTCTCTGGTGCTTCCACACACATACAAACTTTGAAAAAAATCCATCCATACTGTTTTGAGTGAGATACGGTTTCTGAATGTGTCCTGCCTTCAGTCACCTAGTGAGCTGTTCAAATTCGGCTCGGACTGTGACGTCACAGTCCGAAATGAGCTGGCTAACCACAACCGTTAGCTCGTAGCGTTAGCATGCTACGTCGTTCTCAATAGCAAAGCACTGCTACAACACACACAAGTTCACCATAATCTACAAAAGAACTACTTACATGTAGAAACAAGGTGAAAAGAAGATCTGCAGCAGTGAGAGAGCTGTGCAGTACAACAAAAATATGGTGTTTTTTTGAAAATGAAACCATGTAAACCTATTCTGGTACAACCTTAAAATACAGTTATGAACCTGAAAATGAACATAATATGGGCGCTTTAACCTTTTTATTAACCTTTTATTATCCATCTTCAGTCTCCAAAGATGCAGGGGGAGCTCCAGTTCAGTCCATCTCAGCCTCAGACCTGCTGAAGCAGCAGAAACAGAAGCAGCGGGAGTTTCTGCAGAACCGGCGGCGGCGGGCAGACGAGATCCAGAAGAGGGTGCTGCATAGCCCAGTGGGGCCCAGACCCGGGTCTACGTCCTCACTGGGCCGAGATGGTCTGATGTCCCCGAAAGCAGCTTCTGAGGTCCCCAAGGCCACCCAAAGCCCCGCAGCTCCCCGCGCTCCCACCCTGGGCCGAGGCTTCTCAGAGGGGGAAGACATCCTCTTCTTTGAGAACAGCCCGCCTCCGGTGCCCGCCCCCAGCGCTCTCAGCCTATCAGCCGCCAAGCTGGCTGCTCTGAAGAAGCTGAGAAACAAAGGGGCGGGGCTTGAAAAGGAAGACCCCAACGCTGTGAAGAGGAAGAGGAGTAACGGCAGTGAGATCAGCACCCGAGTGGAGAAGAATCTGACCTCACCCAATGGTACACAGTCGCAGCGCACTGAGCTCTCACAGCCACCGTATATATCTCCAACGTACACCTAGCTGAGTTTAGATGTTTAACTTGGTAGCAGCTCACATAAGAAAAGAAATTCATGACCGACCACAAAAGAGCTCACTAATGAATGTGAAGACATTTGAGCACTTGATTTGATTAGTAAAATGTAGAATTTCTCTCCCAGTAAAGTCATATATAAAATGACTTTATTGTTGCTGGTTATAACCGGACCTTTAACCCACTGTGCAGTTGAATCGTCCAGTAATGAGGAAGAGGAGCCGGCCCTGAAGAAGAAGCGAGAGCAGCTCCTCTACATCCAGTCGGAGGAATTTCAAAAGATCCTCAACGCCAAATCTCGCCACGGAGCTGCACTACAGGCGGTACGACCAGTGGCACTTCACCATGTGCTGTGTCTGTTAAGACTTGTTTTGCTGAGCCCATTTAGATTTACAGCTGTTGCACATACCGTAGATATAAGGTAGCTCTGAGGTCTCCCTTGTCTTCTTATTTTGCAAATCCAGCTGCATTTCTACATGTAAAACTTTGTAAAGTGTGTCTGACTTTTCGGGCCGGAATACTCTCTCTCTCTCTCTCTCTCTCTCTCTCTCTCTCTCTCTCTCTCTCTCTCTCTCTCTCTCTCTCCCTCTCTCCCTCTCTCTTTCTCAGGCGGAGTACCAGCTGCAGGAGAAGTACTTTGATCCACTGGTGAAGAAGGAGCAGATGGAGGAGAAGATGAAGGGCATCAGAGAGATGAAGTGTCGTGCTGTATCCTGTAAAAAGGTACTGAGTTAAATTGACACCAATTTGCTTCAGATATGTATAAATATATTTTAAAAAATTAAGATTGATCTTTGAAATAATACTGAGATAGATATTAAATCCAGGCAGCTAGCTAGACTATCTGTCCAATCTGAGTTTTCTGTTGCACGACTAAAACAACTTTAGAATGTAGACGTTCCACCAAAAACAAGTTCCTTCCCGAGGCTATTTTGCACGGTGTCTCCGTGCTGAGCTCAGCACCGCCCAAGATGATTGTGATTGGTTTAAAGAAATGCCAATAAACCAGAGCATTTTTATCTCCCATCCCAGAATTGCTGTGTGGACTAGCCACACCCTCCTCCGCAGCGCTGTGGAGGAAGGTACACATATAAACGGACACATAGAAACAACCACATTTACTACAACAACACCGGATCTATACAGAGTTAGCGAGCGAGTTTGTTCAGCAGAAAAAAACGCCAAAACGTCTGCCAAAGCGGGTCCTTCTACACCTCCGAGTCCTGTAGACATAGAGGGTGATTGGTGTCATTGACAATGGTGAGGGCGAGGCGTGTGATGGCTCCATCGTTCAGGTCTGAGATGTTGGGTGTAGGGGAGCTGATCCTTTTGGAGGTGAGTTTTGTTTTTGTTAGAAATGGTGAACATGTAGAAACGGGGAGAACCGTACAGCACGATGGGTTGACTTGTGTCTTTTTGTTTCCAGTGCGGTTACACCTACTTCAAGCCGGCGGATCGTTGTGTGGAGGAGAACCATGACCTGCGGTGGCACGATGCCCTGAAACGCTTCTTCAAATGCCCCTGTGGACAGAGAGCCATCGCTCTGGACAGACTGCCAAACAAACACTGCAGGTACGTTAAATACATATTCCTCAAGCTCTTTCTCATTCCTTTGATAGTTTTTCAATGAAATGATATGTACATTAACTAATGTTTTACCCTTTCAGTAACTGTGGTCTGTTTAAATGGGAGCGTGATGGGATGCTGAAGGTAAAATCTCTCTCTGACTCATGGACTACCTCTCCTTGTTCTCTCACATTGGAAGAACTCAGACCTGATGTTGCTCTTTATGTTTTTTTATTTTTTATTATTATTGCAGGAGAAAAAGGGACCAAAGATCGCCGGAGAGCTCCTGCAGCCTCGAGGAGAGGAGCACGGCAAGTTCCTCAACAGCATGATGTGAACGCACCAGGATTTTTATTTTTTATAATTTTTGTAATTTAAGTGTCTTTGTTGCATTTTTACATTTGTATGAATAATGTTTTTAAAGTTTGATGTTTTGTTATTGATTATGGAGATTTGAAAGTCTTTGATTATATTGGATATGGAAATAAGATGATTAAAGCAATAATTTGCAACGTTTTACGTCAACTGTCCGTTTCGGAAAAAGCTGAGCACACAGATTCTGGTGTTGATCTGGAATCCTATAATATTTAATAGTATGTAGCAAACATGTTTTAACTTAATCCAGCAACATTAAAGAGCCCCTATTATATTCCTTTTCAGCGTCATATTTGTACTGTTGGGGTCTACTAGAACAGGTTTACATGCTTATCTGCTCTGATTGGTCAGCTGGCCCACTCTGTTGCAATTGGTCAACCAAATTCAAACAAGCCGCTGGGCAGGCTGTGGTTGCTCAAGCGAGGTTTACGGTCGGCGCGGTGTTCCGGCGCGAGAGCCATAAAATCATGTCACCACGGCAGTCTTTTCCAGTGCGAAGGCTCCGCGAGCTTTCGCATGGTCGTGCACCTCTGAATTTTTGTAACTATGCGCTGCGCTTTCAGTTTAGTTGTAAAAACTAGCGGAGCAGGTTCACCTGAACAAATATCTGTGGGATCGGTTTACTACTGTTACCAGGCAGCCTGCTTTGTTATTCACAGATAATTTTGTTTGTACGCCCTCTGATGTTTAGGAGAATACTACAACAAACAATGCGTTGAGCATAAATTTATATATCTGAAGCTTCAGGCAGCACATATAAAAACTGGGCTGGCATCTATTACATATACAAAAAACTATATAACACACTAAAAGATGGGGAAATCCAAAAAGCATAATAGGGGCTCTTTAAACCTCCTTATACAGTTTGTGACTGAATAGTACCATTTGCCTTATAGCCTTTTTTCTTTTTTACACAACACATTTTGACATGTTGGAACAATTAGGAAAAGCACAGGTGTAGATAATAAAATTAATGATTGCTGAATTCCTGACAATGTGAATGAGTGCTCACTGTCAAAGCTTACAGGGACACACTGAGCCATCATTATTATTATTATTAGTAACAGCTGTGCTTTTCCTACTATGAAGACCCAAAGCGTCTGCTGCCTTTGTCTCCGTAGAGACAAGCTTAAACACAAACCACAAACTTATTTTTCTTTTCAAATACTCCTTGCCTTTTAATATGTATAACGTGGCGTCTGTTGCTGCTGCACTGGTTGTGATGTTTTTGGGTTTTTCTTTAGAATAAATGGTAGAACTGGGTAGTGGTGGCTGGAAACGTTCCAAAAATAGGTACTCCTACTGTATAAGTTGATCAACAGAAAATCTAAAGAGGGTCTCACCACATGGCTATGTGATCTGAACAAGAATGGACATTTCATCAAAGGTAGGTAACCTACAATATTTATAAGTTGTTTATCCTTATGCAAATGTTCTGCTGCAAAATGTCAAAAAGCTAATCTTAAAGGCCTGTCTTAAACATGTTAGCAATGCTATACAATGATAAACTTGGTTATTTTTCCAGTTGCAACTGTCTGAGGGCAGATAACCCTTCAGCAATTTAAATCATCAGTTTTGTTGCTCTCAGAACTTCTTTCTGTAGTTAAACTTTTGCATCAAAATGTAGAAATCATACAATGCATCAAATACAACATAATGCATCCACCTGTATAATGCAAAGCACCTTCAAGGCAGGTTGAGTAATGGCATGGGGTTATCATCACAGACATCTGTCAGGGTTCCACTTCCGGGATTGCTCCGGTGCCGCCGGAAATTCCACCGTACATCTTTCATTTCGTGTGGATGTCCGTCACCTTCCGCTTTCTTTGTGTTGGCCTTCTAAACTCCGGTGGATTTCTGAGGACTATGGTTAACTGCCTCCTCAGATCTCTGCAGGGTAAATCCAGACAGCTAGCTAGACTATCTGTCCAATCTGAGTTTTCTGTTGCAAAACTAAAACAACTTTTGGACGTACACGTTCCACCCGAAACAAGTTCCTCCCCAAGGCTATTTTGCAGAGGCGCTGTGGCTCCGTCCGGCGCCTAGTGCCGCCCAAGACGATTGCGATTGGTTTTAAGAAATGCCAAATTAACCATAGCACGTTTTTCTCCCATCCAGGAATGCTGTGTGGACTAGCCAGACCCTCATCTGTAGCGCTGGGGAGGAAGGTCTGGCAATGCAAGACTACAGACATCTAAAACCCACAGCTGAATGGTCCGGTGTTTATTTAGCCAACATCTAAAACCACATTTGATTGAAAGCATTTTAATGCCTCTGCCGCTCTGGTTGTTTAAAGGTACCCTGGGAAATATAGGAAACTTATGATGAGCCAGGTTGCTTATATAAAAGCACTTCTTTATTATATCAGTAGGGAGATATTACATAACCGCCTTTGAAGAAGCTCACTTACTGTTTTATATTTCATAGGGACTGAACCAGTCTCCTGTATGGTCACAAACACACTCCATGTGTTGGAGCGATGACTGCTGAAGCCAGCTGGCGCTCACACAAGTCTGCGAGCCAATCCACATGGCCGTGAAGAGGAAAGGTCTGAAGTGGAATCACAGTATAGAGGTAAATTAAGGCTTTTGGATTTACAGCTTTGTGATTAGTAAGTATGGAGTGCCATGCCACATTGAGGGTTTGAGTTGTGCTCCTTATGTTGTTGCTACTGTTTTTTCTCTCTCTCTCTCTCTCTCTCTCTCTGCTTCATCTGTCTCTCTGCTTCATCTGTCTCTCCTTTGCCCAGTTTGTGTCTAATATTTCCACTCTGGAATGTGGAATTCATTTCAGCCTGATGACTTCTGCAGCTCACCTCATCTCTTTTATTCCACACCCCCTCCCTCCCTTTAAATACTCCAAATACCAGACGGTGCTACCGTAACTTAAAACACATCAGTGGTCTCGGGAATCAGGAAACCCTTCTTTGTTTGAAGTCAATTTCTTTCTAAAACTACAATCAACATCAGTTGTTAATGTACGGGGTTGATTTTTATTGCTGTTAACGCCACAGACTGACATTTTATAGCTTGTATGTACTGTACATATACAAAAGGCAGTAAAAACTAGCATGCAAAACATTTAATGTGATATAATGTTTAGCTTACAATACAAAAACTGCACTTTTAATACATTTACAGTTTGATGTGGGGAGACATATTGCACAATTGTTGTTTTTATAAAAAATAAAAGCAAAGAAAACCTTTAGATTAAAGTAGAAAGAAACATGGCCATTACTTGAGCACTTGCTCTCAAAGTTTGATTAATCCCCTTTGGTAGAGGTGATGGCAGTGTTAGCACTGTTCCAATGAGAGGTGCTGTAGGCCGGCCCTCCACGCCACAGAGCACGCTCAGTGGAACCAGTAGTAGCGAGGCTGGAGGCCGTCGTAGTGATACTCTCTGTACTGCTCATTGGTCTCCCTCGATCTCTCATTTTGCTCTGTGGACAAAAAAAGGTTAAATTAAAGTGACTATGATCAATATTTTCTAAATTATCAAAGGATTGCATGACTCCTTAAATGTGATGTGTCAATCTAAGTGAAGATCGTAGTGAGAATTCTCACCGGACTTTGCAGTTTCCCTCAGCTCTACGGAGCTTTATATCGTCTTTTAGCTAATTGTTGAGTTTTCTAGCTAACGTCTTTCCTGTTTTGGTTCACTCTCACCGCTCTCATCAGAGTTTAAAGACAGACGGACTAAATTAGTGACTAGCTGCTGAACATAGTGGAGCATTTAGCGACTGAAGAGCCAGATATTTTCCTCTGGAATTGCAGAGGGACCATAATGGATTGCTAATGATGCTCCCAGTCTATCGGATGTGTAAATAGGCAACTGTTTGCTAATGGTCAGTGCCATATCAACTTTATCAGGTTATAATATGTCAATCTGTCATTTAGCTAGGTGTATGCTTTAGTGTTAGTTAACCAGTGCAAATATGCGTTTCCTAGGATGGCTAAGGAATAACCCCCCCCCCCCCCCACCACACACACACACACACACACACACACACACACACACACACACTTTCTCTCTGCCTTACACGCCTCTGATTAATTTAGCTTAGCCTGGTATTCTTGCCCTAACCCATCTCACTCCTCATGCCTAAACCTAACCAATCCAACCAAAGAAGGCAACTAGTACTACCCAATCAGAGGCACAATACAACATTCCTTCCATCCTTGGAAACGCAAATTTGCTTATGGCGCATACACATATTAACAAGTAGGCCATAGGTAGGAATAAACATTGATGTTAGTTGTAGTTGTAATTCTGAGAGATATCTTGGATTTGTGTTAGCTATATCTCCCAATTGGTTAAACCACCTACAAGTGCGTCAACAAACAAACTGCTGACAAAATGGCAGCAAAGACACCATCGTTGGCAGTTACAACTATATAATCAAATATTAACAATAATTCAATGAATTCAGCTAATGAACTTTGTCTGTATCCGCTTCCACTTGTTAATGACACTCTACAAATATATAACATGATAAAAATAGCTCATTCCCGGAGGTATCTGTGTTCTTCCCCTTTGTACTGGCTTATGTAATATGACCAATAGGTCAGTTTCTACAAAACCTTAGTGTGTTCCGTGGCCTGGTGGAGATCTTTTTGTTTTCCTATAACATTTTGTTGACCCAAACCACCCAAAACACGGTGTATCTTAAAACCCACTCATATCTTTGTGGTTAACAGTTCTTAGTTTAGAAACTGTCACTGCAACTATATCACACCAGACAGACAACCGCAGGGAAGATTGTCAGCTTGGGGTCGACCACAAATAGACACTTTGATTTGGTGTGGAGTCTCAGGCGCTCCACTGTGGTCCAGAGGCTCGTGGGTGCCGAGAGGTTCGTTCAAGATCCACACTTTATCGGGCCTCCGTGTGTTTTCTCTGGTGAGCCCTTTCGTGACGACTGGCATTCAAGTAAATCTTAGGTTTTTCGCAAGGGTGTGTTTACTGATACAAAGTCTCTATGCTTCATCTTCATGTTTCATTCAGTGTATCGGAACAGAGCGATTTTAAGATACACGTACTGTTGAATCTCTTTTCAGTTGTTATTGGAAGCGGTGAAAAGCAGGGTTCAATGGAGGGTTATTTCCAGAGGTATCAAAAGTATTCACATTCATTACTCAAGTAGAAGTATAGATACTTGTGTAGAAGTTGAAGCATCAACTCAAGCTTTTTACTCAAGTAAAAGTACTGGTTTCAAAACTACTTAAAATATAAAAGTAATGTAAGGGGGAAAAAATGCAATTAAGAACAAAAGCTTAGCCCGCCCCACAGGGGCCTATAGTGCACTACCCCACCTCCAAAAAAAAAAAAAAATTCTAAAGGCCATAATGACTATAACATTATATTAAAATGTTAATTTTGAAAAATTTGGGATGCACCTGTTTGAGCCGCATTATGCCCATTTGAAAATGAACGCATTTTAGTACAACGCAAATGCATTAAAAAACCATATGTGTACTACTGAGCATTAACATGTGTTTCATGGAGCGGATGATGTGATGACTAGTTGCCTGTAAGTATTGTAATGGTGCAAAAAGTCAAACTTCAGAGGCATGTTGTCAGTAGCCTTTATTGGAATGTAAATGTACATCCAAGCTTAGCTACAGGAATCTGTGTGGGCAACGGATGTAAGATAACCAAACTGGACAAGAAAATTGCCGGTGCTTGGTTGGGACATTTCCCTCGAGTTCTCTTGAATCTGCCACGGACATCTTCGTACTAGGCTACATTTGTCTGCTATTTCCTTGCTGGAGCGTGACGTGATTTGTGTCATGTGCAGGTACGATTGATCTCGTACAAACCGATAGGGTGTCGGAATGGTATATGTTTATACTTCTCATCCAACCACAATCAAATTCACTCTATACGGATGGCGCGATTTATCTGGATAGGTTTTTGTTTTTTTTTGGTGTTTTTATTATTTCACCGAAGTTGGAAGTAATTTTGCTGATTGTACCCTCAATTCGAGGAAAGACAAGAGTGTCAAGAGGAAAGCATTTGACATGGAAGCGAAAGCAGCTTGCATCCGTGTCTCACCATCGCGCTCCTCCTCGACGTGGTACTCGTACTCATCTCTTTGCTCTTCGTTCTTCTCCCTCCACCGCTCGTTTGCAGCGATCTTCACCCTCTGCTCGGCTGTGGAGAGAAGAAGGGAAAAGATACTGATAATAAACAGCTATTTGATGGACCGACATAACATTTTGTGCGGACATTCATGGTTCCAGAGGATGAGCTGTAATGACTGTAGTGATTCCATAATCTTTCCTCTAACCTCATTAGCAGATCAGAGTTTTCCTTTGTTCTGTGAAATATCTCTTCATCTACCAGATATTATTTAAAGGATCCGGAGAAAGGAAACCTTTTGGCTTTGATGATCCCCTGACATTTCCTCTAGTGTCTCAAGAACTACTGAATGGTTTGGCACCAATTTTTTTACTTGCAATACATTGGTTCATGGCTAAAACCAATGCAAACATCTGACAGCCTCAGCTGCACTTTGTTGTTATTGCTAAGTAGCAAATGTTAGCGTACTAGCACATTAAACTATAAGTGTAAACCAGGGGTAGATGCATAGACTGTATAAGTGAAGCCCAAACATCTGGATCACCCCCTGGTGGCTGGCTGCAGTATAGGTCGTAAACCCCGCCCCCTTCATGTTAGTGGATAGGACTTGGGCCAAACTAAAGTAGCCTTCACCTCAAATAAACTTTTCCCAAAGATGGTTTCTGTCACTTTAGGTGGTTCTTCTAATCCCGCTGATGGTTGTGGAAGTATTTATTTTTCTGATCAGTTAGGTTTTCATTAGTTAGCCTGTTTGATGCTATAAAAACAGGGTGAAAGGTTTGATGATTGACAGCTGTGATTGACTCGTGATTGGTCGGGCAGGTGTATAGGCGGGACTTTGATACCGCGCTCAACCATGTAGCTATGGGCTCGACCGCCCGATCACTACCGCACAGACTCTGGCTCCAAAATTACAAGATGGTGGCGCATATTTTTTTACAGTCTATGTTGTAAACATGATAAGCATTACACCTTTTAACATCAGCATGTTAGCATCGTCATTGTAAGCATGTTAGCGCACCTATTTTAGCATTGAGATCAAAGCACCGCTGTGCCTGAGTACAGCCTCACAGAGCAGCTAACATGGCTGTCTTGTTACCCATTAGAAACACTGGAAAACCGAGTCATTTAAACTCTACTAAGCCAAGGTGGAAAACAAATTTGTGTTAAAACAAATACATGTGGGTAGGGTAAACCATACCACTCACTGTAATGAATTAGAAATGGGTGTAAATTAGGGCTGTCAATCGATTAAAAAATTTAATCGTATACATAATTAACGGTGCCCGAATCAATACTTTTTAAGAAAGTAAAAAAAGAAAAGAAAAAAGAAGGGTACTAAACAACAGTCGGTGACATTAAAGAAGGGCTTGTTTATTGCTAAGGCCATATGGTCAAAATTAAATGATTTGATAATAATCTATAACAATAACTTATTTCACTAGTAAATTGCTGTTGAACGACAAAAACAACCACCAGATGGGAAAATGACATTTACAATAACTTCAAATGCACCACGAGGCTGTGGTTTACCAGAACGCACCGTCTGTGTTTTTCCGACGGCAGCTGCAGATTGTTAGCCTAGAAATCTAGACGCACCCTAGTGGCAGCTGGCTGGTCAGGCTAGCAGACTGTTACATACCGGTGTTGAATCCTGTAAAACACAGTCAAACTTTACACCGTTTAGCGTTAGCTGTCAGCATTTTAACAGTGTTTAATCCAGCTACTAGCTAGCGGTAGGCTAACGTTAGCTGCTGTCGAGTATAGTGTTAACTAGCGTCACGTGCAGCGGTGTTTGTGTTGCCTGTATCTTCCGTCTCAGAGCATCAGAGAGAAGAGCAGACATATCAGTGGCACCAGATTTCGGTAGCCAGGGTTGGCAGGAAGAAGTAACAAGTAGCTAAATGTTCCAATCAATGATCCAGGCAGCACATTCTCGTCTCCCTCCTTCATTTTACAATCAAATAGTGGCTAGAACGGCTCCGGGTCAAACGTCAAGATGGAATGGATTAATCTGCGTTATTTTTTTTAACACGTTATTTTTTCTCAGATTAATTAATCGAAATTAACGTGTTATTTTGACAGCCCTAGTGTAAATACTTACAGCTCCCTCCTGCTCCCTCACTGTACAAAACCAAACACCCCCCACCCATGCAGGTACAGGGCAGCCACTGTATACATCGGACATTACAACGCTGTCTGTGTTTTTCTTTTAGTGTAGGGAATTACATCACAACATTTCATGTAAACACAGAGCAGTATCCACTCTGCAAACATAATTTTACACCTAATACTGTAGGCTAGTGATTTGGGGCTTAGGTGTATAGTAGTCTATATCCACGACGTTCCACTTCCCCAGATTGCTCCGGTCCCGTCAAAAATTCCACCCGATGTATGTCTTTTCGTCCAATGTCCGTTACCTTACACTTTCTTTGAGTTGGCATTCTAAACTCTGGTGGATTTCTGAGGACTATGGTTAACTGCTCCTCAGATCTCTGCAGGGTAAATCCAGACAGCTAGCTAGACTATCTGTCCAATCTGAGTTTTCTGTTGCACGACTAAAACAACTTTTTAACGTACACATGTTCCACCAAAACAAGTTCCTTCCCGAGGCTGTTTTGCAGAGGCACCGTTGCTCCGTGCGCAGCTTAGCGCCACCCATGACGATTGCGATTGGTTTAAATAAATGCCAATAAACTAGAGCACATTTTTCTCCCATCCCGGAATGCTGTGTGGACTCGCCATACCCTCCTTCGCAGCGCTGTGGAGGAAGGTCTGGCAAAGCGAGACTAGGTGTATAGGGAATGTGGCTCACCACCTTCACACTGACTTCACCTGTAAAACTACCTGTTAACAGGTGCATGATCAAGTATCTTTCTGGGCCCTTTTCTTAGTGTAAATGGTGTGTAATCTGTACGCATTACCTACTGTTATTGAACATGGATGCTTAAGTGATAGCATGAGACTTACCCTGATTAGAAGACTATTATGTTACTGTAACAACTACCTTTCCAATGTGGAAGAAATAATGTCCTTTTGTCTTTTCTAACCCTCTCCTTGACCTCAGAATAAAAGATTGCATGCTAAAAGAAAGGTATAAAGGGGGGGAACTCATAAGAAGTTTGGAAAATAGCCATGCTATAAGAAAAGTGCACAAACAAGTCAAGTGAAAAATCACATTTGGTTATGCAATCATCCAACATCTGTTGGAAATATTGCATATACCCGATTTGTACGTTGTCTTTTGAAAATTGTTGCAATGCAGCAAGGAATACATTTCTCTTAATACATTTTGTATCTTAGACTAAATCAGGTTAAAATGATATGAAATAATGAAACTGATTGAACTATTCCCAGGATCTACACACAACCTGTGCATCACTTTCTGGCAACAAAAAAGTCCCTAAAATCACTCCCTCGGCTGCCCCCTCAAGTTCTCATGAACCGAGCTGGCAAGGGACATAAGTGTTTGTTTTTTTCCAAGAATGTGGGCCTGTTAGTCCAGAGACGAAGGCCCCGTTCAGCACTCTGATGGGCGGGCAAGGGGAAATGACCCACAGCCGGTCTCCGGAGGCATGCTCAGCACTTCTCTAATGGGTTTTCCACCACAAAGGAGATAAATTAACAAGGACGTACTTTTAGTGAAAAGATTAATATCGCTGTTATTAGCAGCATTTTTAGCCAAAGGAAGATAGGAATCGTGTTTTGATTTGTGAAAAAAAAATTTTGGTGGTGGGAGTAGTATGATAACAAGTTCCCTTTTGTTTGCAGGATTGTCCTGGAACCCTTTTCATCCGTGTGTTTGTTCATTTGGTTTAAAGTGTGTTGGCGTTGTGTATCGTACTGATGCTGGCAGTGGAAGAATGAGCTTACTGTACTGAGAAACTGAAAGAGCAAAAGCCTGCTCCATACTATCCTGTGACTCCTTCTGCAGGCGTGTGTGTGTGTGTGTGTGTGTGTGTGTGTGTGTGTGTGTGTGTTTAAAGAGCCAGTACTGTATAGAACGACACCTGCTCGAGTTTCCATTACTCTCTTTCTAAAGCATATGATCCTCAGAGTCCAACTACAAACCAATAAACCAACACTCCCACTAACTCACACATAGTCATTTGTCTATGGGCGGCCAAACTTGCCACATTTAAGACTGTCCACAGTGTGGCCACATCAACCACACATAACACCAACTCACCTTGAAACTCATAGTATCGGGTTGAGCGGCGACTGCGGCGTTTGAGGAAGTTGGAGGCGTCTGACTCAGGCGTAAACACCTTCCGTGCTGCACCTAAAAATCAGAGGCCGGAAGGTTAGGGTCACAAAAGAAAGACATTTGGAGCAAGGTTTTGTGAAATAGTTAAAAGGGTTTAACGTGTATCACCTTCAGAATCGGCTGCTTTTGTGTTGTCCCGCACTGCTGCACTTCTCGCCACACTACAAACTTTAAGAAAAAGGAGAAATAACAATGTCCTGTCCTTACACTAAAGCATGTGTATGGGGCCAATATTATTAGTAAATGCATGGTGATATTTCTTTTTAGGTTTGCACAGTCCGACTTGTCAATGTTTACAAGATTCCGAAAATACATACTTAAAAAAGGTGATGTAAATTAACTTTATTTAGGACTATTTGTCGTAAAGAGCTGGAAAAACAAAATTCAAATGTGCTTATTACTATATCCCAAGGATAAAGTGGACCATGAAAACCCCATGTACAGAATAGATCCCAAACTTCTATGCAGGGGCACCAGATCATGACACTGCTAGCCAGTGTTTGTGCCAAAAAAGACTTATAAACAGACTTATACAAGTTACTGCCTCAGCTTACAGTTAGAAATCATGTCGCAAAGACCATACAAAAAATACATAAAAACTGGAAAAACAGAAATTGCAGAAAGAAACAGAAAGTGGGCCATAATTGACCCTTTACAAATGATCAGTGTGGAAGATTGAAAGAGGATTCAAATAGCCATAACCATCATTTTTTCATGATAGCCATAAATCGTAAGAAGTTTCATCTTTCCGTGCCATCTACCAAATTTCACTTTACTCACTGTGGTCTGGTAAGGCTCAATTCAAATTAGTGTTGCCTATTGTCGTCTATACCAAGGTAGTGAAAACTAAGCTTGTGAGATTCAGGCTTTCCTTTGGAGGACTACTGAACATCTTCAGGCAAAAAAAAAAAAAACTTATTTTCTCTCTTTAAATAAAAAAATAAAAACATGTTTATATATTTATATTTTATATATATATATATATATATATATATATATATATATATATATATATATATATAGCCAAACATACAGTGCTTACTTTCCTTACTTGCCTGTACTCTTTACTCAAAATATGACTTAAAACTTTGATGCAAAAATGAGAGTCAATTTAACTTAACAAGTAGCACTTATTGTACAAATTCACATTTACAACTTTTTTTTTTAAGATTATTTTAGGGTGGGGGCTTTTTCTGCCTTCATTTTGATAGGTGAGAATGGGGAGCGAGAGGGGGAAGAAAAGCAGGAAAATGTCACAGGTTGGATTTGAACCCAGGACCTCTGCGTCAAGACACAAACCTCTCAGTACATGTGCACCTGCTCTACCACTGAACCAACCCGGCCACAGACATTTACAACTTGCACCTAAATCAGATTATACAAATGATTGAGGCAATAAAATGCTACCGGATTCAAGTTTTCTTTTTTCATATTAAAGGAGGACCGCACATATCAGTGTTTTATACCCTCAAAACTATTCTGCTTATCTCCCCTGAGGATGTATAATTAAAAAGAACTGTCCCAAACCTTTTCCCAACCACCCAGACAAAATACTCACAGGTGAGGATGAGGAGGGTTGTGAGCAAAGTGAGCATGAAGACTCGAGTCCAGGACATCTTGAGAGAGAAAAGCAAAGAACTCTACTGGACTTAACAGCACATCTAACTGAACTGAGAGAAGAGAGAATGATGAGGGAGGGAGGGAAGGTGGGAGAGGCAGGGAGAGTGGGAGGAGAAAGAAGAAAAAAGAGGCTCAGGGAGGGGATGAAAGCTGCTGGAAAATCAGTTGCCAAAGGGAGAAGAAGAGGAAAAAAACAAGCAGGAGTGATGGGGTGAGGTGAATTAAAAGAAGAGGGCAGCAGAATGGAAATCGCAATACGATATTTAGATGAAAGTCAAAAAGTCTGCGTAAATTCCCTTTTTTAAAGAGAAAGGGTGAGAACAAAAAACTGACATGAGTGAGGACCCGTCTCTCACCACTGGTCAATAAGTTATCAAAGATTCATCCTGGGTGTCAGTGGCCCTTTAACCCTTTTAGTTCATACAGACTTCTAGGATAGCTTTTTGTAGAGCCGTGTTTTGGTGTATTTTCCTTGTATTACATGTTCAATTTAAAGTGCTCATATTATGCTCATTTTCAAGTTCATACTTGTATTTAGAGATTGTACCTGAATAGGTTTACATGGTTTAAATGTTCTAAAAAAAAAAGAAAAAGAATTTGTGTTGTACTGCACATTGCTGAAGCTCCTCTTTTCACCCTGTGTGTTGAGCTCTCTGTTTTAGCTACAGAGTGAGGCAGCTCACTTCTGTTCCATCTTTGTTGGGAGTCACACATGCGCAGTAACCTAGGTAAGGACTACTAGCCAGTCAGAAGCAGAGTATGAGGGAGTGCCACACTTGCAGCTAGGCGAGCATTATAACGTGTGTTACAAAGTGACCCACGTTTGTCTCTGAAGTAAAGGCTGGACTACAATAGAGCTGTTTGGAGCAGTTTGTGAACAGTGTTTTCTGTTGGAGATGGTAAGTCCCTTTGGGGAGGACTTTGGGCTTTTTCACTTTGTAAACCTATAACATGCACAAAAAAGATATATAACACAATAAAAGAAAGGGAAAAAGCAGAAAAATAATTCATATGAGCACTTTAACCCACTATTTATAAACAGTAAACTGCTGTGCTCAGAAAGCTTTTGTTGGCTTTATGACTATCCCTAATGTGCATTGTTACCTTTCTATATGAATGACATACTGTACATTTCCCTTGCAGGCAGAGCGTGTGCAGGTGGTAGCATCTTGAAACTGTACTGGCCCCATTCATTATCATTCCAGGTATGAGTGAACTCAGGTTTCAGCATGCCATATTGCATTAACCTTGGGTTAATGCTACAATATGCTGCAAGCTATTGAACTGTATGTAAGGAGTATTGCTTAAATTGAGCAATGCAGTGTACATAAGGATTTTTCCTTTGACTGTGTGTGATGTAGTGACATCTGAAATGTGTTTCAGTTCCCTCCAAAGGAAAACTGGTCAGGGATAACTTGTTTTCATATGCATTGTGTGTGTGTGGTACACTGCTACTTACATGAAAAGTTAAACACTTGAATGAGCAATCATCATTCAGAACACAGCGCAAATTCAACCCCGAGGTGGGGAGCGATGGATGGACGGACACCCTTCCACTGCAATACCTTCACTGTGTCTTGAATCTTCCACATTTTTTTCAGACCGTATAATCTTTTACCAAGAAATAGCTGATACATTTAGATATATTTAAGGGGTCATGTTCATGTTATTAGTTATAATGATGGAGCCAATACTGAGTATCTGCTGATACAGTGTCCCACTTTGATAGTTAGATTTTCCTGCAGTTGTAGAGTAAATACTGTAGTAGGCCTACTATAGAACACGTAAATCACAGAATAGGCTTCAAGTAATATATAACACCGATTTAAGAAATGTCTTGATATATGGATAGAATTTTTTTTTTTGTCCTTTTGCTCTAATCACTCCAAATTATTTAGCTAATTTGACTCTGGATGTCAAGCTGAAGTTTGTTATATCATTAAACCAAAACTACATGTAGTCAAATCATAGGATGTATTGATTATTCCCAAAACAAAAAGTAAACTGATAATTGATCTTTACCAAATAATTCAAGTTTCTAGCAAACATGTTTTAATAGATATTCTTGTACATTTTTGACAACCAGACAATAACCAGTGTATGATGCCGTTTAACCTTGTTTATAGAGATTATATTTTAATCTTCATTGCGTTTAGAAATATTCTAAAGCATTTATGTTGAATAGCAGCTGTGTTTGAAAGGCTCTGTGACACTAAATAAACCTGTTTGGTCTTCAAGTCTAAAGCTACATGAGACTTGTAGTAAACCTGCAAAATGTCCCTGAAAGAAATGCTCCCGTATTTTGAATTTTTATTATAATATATATAATATGACCAACATGTACCTTCACTTTCATTGCACCACGGGGCGACCCCGACCTGCGAGCGCGTTAAACTCCTTGGTCCGTGTTTACAGGCGGGTCGGGGGGGGGGTTGCCGACATCACCTTTTTACGTGAGCCGATCCCGCCCTGGCGATGTGACGCGAGGTTGGGTAACAATGAGGACAGTCCGCCCCGGAAGCAGGGGGCCCCGCCCCTCCCCGCGGAGAGAGTGGGCGCAGCGAGGGTTTTTGAGGTAAAAGTCACATCAAATCCGCCTTGGCTGTTCACACTGCGGTCGCATTGGAAAAAAATCAGATCTGGGTCGGATTCAGGACCACATGTGGAAGTGGCCTGAATCTGATCTGAAAAAATCAGATCTGGGCTAGATTTGAGTGTTCACACTACTTCTGAAGAAGCCTGACCTGGTCACTTGACGGATTTGGGCCACTTTGGCCTGCAGTCTGAACGTAGCCATAGGAGGCTCTTGTTTTCTCTCTCTCCTCCAGCACGGAGGTTTTCTCCTGCTGCCACAGGACACGCTCACTCTCCAGCTGATGTTCTAACTTTTTCTTAAGAGCAGCCGTCAGGTTCTTGCTGTTTTTGTCCTGCATCTCCAGCTGGGCTCTATGGGAAGCCTGAGATCTTTCCAGTATCTTCTTTCCCTCTTCCTCCTGTTTTCAGAGAGCTTCCTCCATCTTGGTAAACTCATTCTTCAGCTCCTGAGCGTGAGCCCTCTCAATCTCCAGATCGCTCTCCAACCTCACGTTGGTGGTCTTAGCTAGAGTGAGCTTTTGAAGGGCCCCCTTCTCTCCCTTCATCTGCTCCAATTCAACTTTCAGGTCTTCAGTAATGAAGGTCTGCAGGTCCAGATCTTTTTGGTCTTTTTGCAGCCTGTTGCTGATTTTTCCCAGCTGGGATTTCAGATACTCTGTTTCCCTGGGTGGGGAGTGGACACGTTCAGCCAGCTGAACTTTCAACTCACACATCTCCCTCTGCATCAGCTCTTTCTCATGGCTCCAACTGCCTCCCTCTCTCTGTTGTTGGAGCTGATCGAGGACATCGGCCAGCAAGTCCTCTCGGATTATCAGGTGAACTAACATAATATGGCAAAGAAAGAACACTTTATTCAGACCAAAGATGTGTGATGAGAGGAGTTGAAACTTGGTCTGTAACGTTCTAAAAGCTGCCCGTTCACACCAATGCAACCAGAGGAGACGCTGTATCATCTCCATAGCAACGACTCTTTGTACCTGGATATATCATTTGTTGTGTCTAAATATGAATGTGGGTAATGTTAGTGATGGTGAGATGCTTGCTGCAGTTTTAGTGATGAATCACACTGCCTTGAGTCGGGCTGAGACGGGTCGGTTCAGACCGCTGCAACTTCTCCCTGCAACGTTCTTAAACGGTTTCGTCTCGTCTCGAATCTTTGGTCTGACATGGCTTAAGAATTAAAATATTGATGTCTTTGTACAAGAGCAGTACACACAAGGATGCACCAGTTGGGACGCCATTTTCTCTAACTCCAGCATTCAGAAACTACCTATTATTTACCACAGCAGACAATAAGGTTGTTTTTTTTAAGGTAGGTTTTTTATGTTGGATTTAAAAAGTTGTTTAGTGCTAACTTAACTAGGCCACCACTTTATGATGTTCCCCTTTTCATGTTTGTCTTTTACATGTTAAAAGTTGTCTTAATAAGTGAAATATGAAGCTTTATCTGTAGAAGTTTAAAAGGTTCTGTTCTTTGGCATTTGGGGGGATTTTTCTTTTTATATTTTCACCTGATATGACTATAATTCTTAAGAAAATTAATTGATAGTTTGCAGACAACAACATCTGATTAGATAGAAGTCCATCACTCTCCCTTCATTTACACCGTCACAAACAAAAAGGAACAGTAGGTAAGAAGTCATAGCATGCATATGGCCTAGATTAGACACTTTAAGTTCCATACAAAAGCCAAAATTGTGTTTGATTGACAGCTCTTCATGCGACAAACATCACCTCATCATTTGATTTGACCACAGCACGGCATTATTTAGTTCATTAGACACTATAAACTGTGTCCAAACTGTGGAGATCATTCCCCATTCCTTTTGTCTGAGTTGGCTCTAAACTCAAACTGTCCTGTGTGTGTGTGTGTGTGTGTGTGTGTGTGTGTGTGTGTGTGTGTGTGTGTGTGTGTGTGTGTGTGTGTGTGTGTGTGTGTGTGTGTGTGTGTGTGTGTGTGTGTGTGCTGTGCTGTGCTGTGCTGTGCTGTGCTGCTGACTGTGCTGTGCTGCTGACTGTCACAAAGCCCACATTTCAGCTCACCTGCATGTAAATTGATTTCCTTCATTTCTACATTTAAGAGCTG
The DNA here is from genome assembly GCF_004354835.1 of Perca flavescens. Taxonomy (NCBI): domain Eukaryota; kingdom Metazoa; phylum Chordata; class Actinopteri; order Perciformes; family Percidae; genus Perca; species Perca flavescens. The sequence continues at coordinate 19,576,668 of NC_041353.1, read as the reverse complement.
AGAGCTTCCCTCTGGGTTCGAAAAAAGAATCTGTTTTAACGCACCCACACACGTGCCTTAGCTGTGCTCGATCAGGTGTTTTTTAGGGGGTTCTAGCGTGGGGAGCCAGGAAATAACTGGGCTTCCATTTGAAAACAGCCAAACGCTCTGAGACCAACATGTTGACTGTTGCTGTTGAAGTGTCATTCAGTGTTGAGCAACTAACTCCGGGTCTTCCGCATCTGCACTCTCGGAGTCTCTTTACCGTCATTGCAGCCAGGGAATGACTGTAACGGCACTGTAGCGCTACTTTCTATGTACAGTGTAGTGTAGTTGCAACATCACTACTGTACGGAAGTCCTGACGGCTCGTTTAAAGGAACAGTTTCTGACCTGCTTTATAATCAAAAAAAGACATGGAAATCTCACTTCTTACAATATGGGACCTTTAAACACATGTTAATGTATAATAGTTTTTGCAAAGATCCTTTATTGGCACTTAATTATGTTGAATGTAATAATTTATAATCGTGACATAACTGGCTGTTATTAAATTACATTAATGGTCAAAGGGACAGGTGTGTGTCTGAAGCTTAAAAGGAAATGAAACAAGGTTAGACAATATATTTAATTAATGCATTTTTATTGTTATATGTTATTAAAACATGACCTTTGCATGATTCTAGAAAACAAAAACAAACATTCATTTGCTTATTATCAAACTGATATTTCTATAAATTTATAAGGCAGATTAAGGCAAGGCCTCTGTTTGTGTTAATTAACAGGAGCTACAATCAACACTGACTATTCACACATTTCTGCTTAAATATCATCTTTCATTACTCTTAATAATGTTTTGGAAATTAAAACTATTTTATTGACATTTAACAGATGCATTCACTCTATTCCATTGTTTTGCTAAGATTTCAACTCCATTTTGTGCTGTAAGATTTTGTTCAGCAAGTAGCAGGAGGTGTAATCAAGGTTCATTCCATTTTACTGTGTACCGATTTGCTTACGAGGAACCTGACATTTTCTATTTAAATAGTATTTCCTGTCTTTATATTCCCTGTTAAAACAACATGCTCTAGATTACATTTTCAGAATGTTACAATTAACACAAATTCTGAAGCCTTAATTAAATAAACAGTAAATAATCTATAAATGACATTCCTTTGTTTGTAAAGGAAATTCGGGATTGCATGATAAGAATGCTCAGCACTGTTGTATATTATCCAAAACCATATAAATGTGTTCTGATTTCAGACCAGCGGTCTTCACCCTGCAACGGTGTGGGGTCTGTTGGTAGCGCCTGTGGTGCCTTCATAGGGAAATCCTCTCTCCCTGCACCAGACGGCCTCGGAGAGCCCAGATGTCCTGTAGGGGAAACAAAGGTAAAGGCTCAGTTCAACCTTAATAAACCTTCAAAACATTTTCCTTTTTTTTCTTTTAACATGTTATCTATATAACTACATGATGTCCCAAAGCTAATCAGTCTGTTTACAGATGTTGTGGTAGATTGCTGGGAGAGGTGAGGGGAGTGGTAATCTTGCGGCCCGTTGGCTCCACCCCCAAGCCTCATGTGGACTTCCTGCCCCAACAAGGAGAGTCTGTGATTAGGTTTGGTTTGTTTAACTGGGAACAAAGAGAACCAGGAAAGGAAAGAGAAGGGACTGAGTGAGACAGAGTGGTGGAAAGTAGTAAGAATAATACTGAACTAAACTATGTGACTAACTGGTGTGACCTGGACTGGCTGTCTACCCCCCTGTGTACCGAACTGTTTTGGATGAGGACCCGCTTGTGGATTACCTGTGGATAGAAAACAACGAGAAAGATTGTGGACGGTGAAGTAGTGTTGAAAATTCCCTCCTACGCTGTAAATTACCCTTAATAAACTTCCCAACTGTGTTCAACTGTACTCTGGTGCCGGCTTTTGTTATTGAACTGGTGATGTGGAAACCCCACACTCCTGGGCTTGCCACATATGGTGGAGAATGCGGGCAAAGCTGACCAGAGTCAAAACTAACCAAGACACAGAATATAATTGAAGCGTTGGTAAAACAGTTGGTGGAGTCCAACCTAGCGCAGCAAGCTATTCATCAAGAGTTGATGGAGGAACAGCGTCACCAGACTGCTCTCCTGCGAGCTGAACTCAGCTAGCTGACAGCCACCCAGGCCCGAGGATAGAAAAGATGATATTGAGGCTTACCTCCAAGCCTTTGAGAGGACAGCAGCTAAGGAGAAATGGCCCCATGAGCAATGGGCCAGCCTGCTAGCCCCATTCCTGTCAGGCTCTGCACAGAGGACATATCAGGATCTGACTGCTGACCAGGCAACAAATTACGAGGTGCTGAAGAAAGAACTCCTGCGGCGTTATGGATTTAACCTGATTAAGAGGGCACAAAGATTCCACGATTGGACGTATGATGCCACAGCACCCCTCCCCCGGGCACACATGCATGATCTGATTAGACTGGCCAAGAGCCGGCTGACAGTTGAACCGCTGACGCTCACAGCCATCGAGAAAGTGGTCATAGATAAATTCCTACATGCTCTGGCGTTTGAAGCTAGTTAAGTTAACAAGCCAAGCCAACCCTCAGCAGATCAGCTAGTGGAACTGGTGGAAGGACAACAGGTAGCTTTGGAGGTTCTGCGCAGTGGACAAACACGGAAGATTGAACCCTCCCCTCACCAGAAGGAGAGAAAAAGGACAGAGGATCACGCCGGTAATTAGGCTAACGATGGGGGAACACCCACAGCCAGTTCCCAGAGATGACGGCCTTTTCTGAATCTGAAAGTGTGGTTAGCTGGGACACATCGCCTGGTACTGTCCAAACTGCGATGTCCCGATGCCTACAGCCTCGGCCAGTGAGGTAGCCGTGGGACTTGCTGATGACATGCTGGGCTGCTGCGAGTCGCCCTTCCACTATCACCCCGGTAGGAGCCAACGGAAAGGACACCACGGCGCTTATGGACTTGGGTAGTATGGTGACCCTGATCAGACCTGACTTCGCCCAGTCCTCTCCCCTGACAGACACTGTGGGCATCACGTGCATACACAGTGAGACCAAAGATTACCCTACCACACTTCTCCACCTACAGACCACAAAGGGACAGAATGCGGGGCCAGTGGGAGTTGTCGCGTATCTGCCCGTGCCAGTCCTCATTGGGAGGGATTGCCCTATGTTCCGCCAACTATGTCCTATGTTCTGCCCACTATGTCCGGGGATGTAGAAAAACATGTTTCCGATGGACCAGGAGGTGGAGCCAGAGCCTGCCTCTCTAGCGGGCCGGTTCGGCACAGCCCATTTGGAGGACCCCAACCTGGCCCATGCTCTCCAGCAGATTACCAAGATGGATGGAAAACCCATGGAGGGGGTAAGTCATATCACCTATCCCCACTTTTCAATAAAGAAGAAATTGTTGTATCAAGTTGTGAAGAAGAATGATCAATGTGTGGAGTTGTTATTGGTGCCCCGTCCCTTTTTACAACATGTCTTGCAGTTGGCACACTCCCACCTTCTTGGGGCTAATCTAGGGGTAGAGAACACCTTGGACCAGATCAAAAGCCGATTCTACTGGCTGGGGGTGAAAAGAGCAGTGGAGGAGTACTGCCGCAGTTGCCCGGAGTGAAAGCTTGTGGTGGCAAAGCCCAATTTTCGCAGTCCCTTGGTTCCCCTCCTTATCATTTCAGTCCCTTTCAGCAGGATTGCCATGGACCTGGTGGACCTTTACCCAAGAGCAACCAAGGACACCAATATATCCTGGTGATTCTAGATTATGCCACCAGGTACCCGGAGGCCATTCCTCTGCGCACCATGGCTACCAAGGGAATTGCACGAGTTGGTTATGCTGTTCTTCTGAGTGTGCATCCCTGATGAAATATTAACTGACCAGGGAACCCCATTCATGTCCCGAATTATGGAGGATCTCTGCAAACTAATGAAGATAACCCAGTTGCGTACCTCAGTGTATCACCCACAGACAGACGGTTTGCTATAGAGATCTAAACGAACGCTGAAACGGATGTTAAAGAAGGTAATGGAGCCGGACGGAAGGAATTGCGACCAGCTACTACTTTACCTGATGTTCTCGATCCGGGAAGTGCCCCAAGCTTCCACAGTGTTCTCTCCCTTTGAACTCCTGTACGGGAGACAACCCGAGGACTGCTGGACGTGGCGAAAGAGGCCTGGGAGCAGCAACCATCGCCCCATCGAACCATGGTGGAACACGTGGAAGACATGAGAGGCCATATGACAACCCTGTGGCCCCTGGTACGGGAACATATGCGGGAGGCCCAATCTCCGGTGTACAACAGAGGAGCAAAACCAAGAGACTTCCAGCCAGGAGACAAAGTGTTGGTATTGATCCCCACCTCAGAATGTAAGTTTTTGGCTAGATGGAACGGACCGTATGTAGTGCTTGAAAAGGTAGGTGATGTTAACTATAGGGTCAGGCAGCCGGGGCGTTAACATTTAACTAGAGCTAATGGAGTTGGTCGACTGGAACCAGGATGTGTTCTCCAGTGAACCAGGACACACTGATCTGGTAGAGCATGACATAATCACTGAACCCGGGAGAAGGGTGAAGTTAAGACCCTACCGCATACCGAAAGCAAGAAGAGAGGTTGTCAGGACCGAGGTGAAAACAATGTTGGAAGGCATTTTTGTTTTGTTTCATCAGCCCCACCTCAATCCCCCTTTAGGCTCTGATTCTAGGTTTCCCCAGGGGACATTTGTTAACCCTGGCCTCTCATTGTGCTAAGACGGACACATTTAGAAACTACAAGCCAAACATCAACAATGTACATGCTGCCATTCGGTTTCATATATCTGTAGCCGTGAAAAGGGAAGGTTTTACACAGATAAATGTAATGTAATGTAAATGTCTTACCTTGAAGGAAATTTCGCCCAAACCGTACTTTCTGTTTGCGATGTCCTTCACCTCATTCTCTATGTTTTCCTGAGACGTTCCCTTCACATCAATGTAATAACATTCAGCACTGGCATAGTGGCAGGAGATGGCCTGGAAACACATACCCATGTTCACACACTATTTTTCCTCAAAATTTATATTTCTTTACATGTATTTTCATTTTTGTGACTCAAATATAAGTGCATAAAAAAAAAAACTGGAGCTGATGAAGTATGGAGCTAGTTTGTAATGTAGTTTGGTAATGCTGAGACACCAGGTGGATTATGGGTAGAGTACCTTGCGGAAGCCCTGCGTCCTGTTCATGCCAGAGCCATGGATCAGCAGCGGATGGAAGAAGACAGTGTCGCCCTTCTCCATCTCCAGGTGCACCCTGGGCTGCTTCGGATCATAGTCACGCACTCCATAGTACATCTTGTTTACGCCACCCTGGGGACACACGAGACAATGTACATACAGTACAGACAGTGTGTGTGTTACCTCCCAGCAGGTGTTATCATGCCTGAGAATTTCAAATGTGTATGTGGTGTTTATACCAGGGGTGTGAAGCCAAGTGAAGTCTAATCATCTTGATAATAACCCCACCCCCCTCCTCCACCATGTTAGCGGATGGGACATGGGCCAAACTAAGTGACATCAAATCATTTTTTCCAAAAGATGGTTTATCTCATTTTTCTCTCATTTTTGTTTGTGCAAGTGTTCATTTTTCTGATAAGTTTGTTTTATTAGTTATTTGATCCTATAACTACTGGGTAAAACGTCATGATTGACAGCTGTGATTGACTCTTGATGGTGTATGCCCGGGACTTTTGATACAGCGGCACCATCACCCGACTACTACTACGCATACTTTGGCTCATAAATTACAAGATGGCAGTGCCCCCATCCTGGATATTTCAGCTACACTTTAGCGCAGTGGGAGGAAGTTGAGACGGGTTGTCCATCTTTATATACAGTCTATGGTTTTTACCTCCCACTCTGGGTAGTCATGCTCCTGCAGCGTGCCGGTGTGTGTTCCCGGCAGCACGACCAGGCAGCCGTTCTGCCTGTCCACTTTCTCCATTGCCGTCCAAGCGCAGACGATACTGTCTGCTGGGCGGAACGGGAAGTAATGCAGATCCTGATGCATCGGGTGACGAGACGTCTTCTTACCTGAAACATATTTAAATCAAATTTGTGTAATTTGTAAGGGGAAAAATAGATGCTTTAATACAGCACTTCCCACATTGCAGTCCCGGGATCTGTAAGGGTGTTTGCCGTGGTTCTCCAAACAACCAAAAACCGGTTTATTGTAAATAATATTGAACTGCTCCCTACCTGCATCAGGAGGCTTGTTGATCAGCATTGTGTGCATGGCCATGATGTTGGGTCCAGTGAAACACTCCACATAGTTCAGAATCTAACATAGAAAAGCACAATTTGTTTGTCCAACGGTGTTTAGGTTTAAATTATTTCAACCTTTTTTATTTATTTCAAACAAAGTTGCTTTTCAAACAAAAATAGGACAGTTTAGCTATTCTTTTGGCATTCGTTTTTTCTTTGTGGAAAAATTCCACATCCTGGTAAAGGTTGGTGCGGACTATGTAATGTTTTCAGCCTTCTCTTCTCAGTCTGGGTCAAATCTGTGTTTTTTGATGCTGCATAAATATATAATATAATATTTTATATAATTATAAAATACCAAATCATTCGACATAAATATACAGAGGCTGGGTGTTTAAACTCTGACACACTGCATCTTTAAAGCGCCCATATTATGCTCATTTTCAGGTTCATAACTGTATTTTAAGGTTGTACCAGAATAGGTTTACATGGTTTAATTTTCAAAAAACACCATATTTTTGTTGTACTGCACAGCTCTCCCTCACTGCTGCAGATCCTCTTTTCACCTGGTTTCTGTTTTAGCTACAGAGTGAGACCTCTTTTCATCTTCTTCTTCTGTACTATCTTTGATTGCACTCGCACATGCTCAGTAGCTCAGATGCAAGGGGGTAAGCTTCGCTTCAGAACTCGAGCCATCTATGGCGCCATTTTGTTGCTAACTGGTCATCACCTCCTGTTAGCATTCCGCTGACCGCCATTTTTTTTTTACGTCACTTGACTGCGAATAACTTTACATCAGAAATGTTTGAAGACTCTATTTGTCCGTTGTTTAGTTCCAAAGAAACACGACAATGTATAAAAGGCTCCATTACCTTGTACCTCTTGTTATGGCTCCGTAGCAGACGTTTTTGTAAATATAAGCTAACGATTGTGTCATAACCAAGTGACTCAGTACAGGAGAAGCTCGCAGGCAGTTTCGACTTACATGAGCTGTTTAGGTTTAATTACTAATGTTAACTAGCATGTTAGTTAGCAATAATTAGCCTGTGCCCATGTTATCTCCTTACATCCACCTACACTCTCCGTATCTGTAAGATTGGGAATGATTGAGATTTCTCTCGGCACAGCTACCAGAAGACTTCCAACTTTCAGACACGTTGCTCACGTCACATTTTCTCAGTTGGAGGCTGCGCAGTAAAGCTGGCCATCACCGGAAAAGTGCTTCTAATAGCCTTCACTGGTCTCCGTCCAGAGCAGCGGGGTCTATTGGTCCATTATATACTGTCTATGCTCAGATGTAGATCATGTCAGCTAGCTAACTCTAGAGACAGTAAAAGAAAGCCTGTTTCTCCAACTTTGGTTTAGTTATAAGGCTGGATTAGCTGGGAGACTTCTAAATGAGAGCACACATGTAAGTAGTTCTTTTGTAGATTAGGGTGAACTTGTGTGTGTTGTAGCAGTGCTTTGCTATTGAGAACGACGTAGCATGCTAGCGTTAGCATGCTAACGCTAGGAGCTAACGGTTGTGGTTAGCCAGCTCATTTCGGACTGTGACGTCACACGTCCGAGCCGATTTTGAACACCTCACTAGGTGACTGAAGGCAGGACACATTCAGAAACCATATCTCACTCAAAACAGCATGGATGGATTTTTTTTCAAAGTTTGTATGTGTGTGGAAGCACCAGAGACACAAAAGAACACCCCAAATCCCAGAAAAAAGTGATTTTTTTCATAATATGGGCACTTTAAGTATTATTTGAAAGAAGTTTTGAAAAAAAGGACCTGCTGTGACCACTTGTGTGTGTTGTACCTGTGGTAAGTTGCAGTAACGGAACAGTTCAGGGTCTTCCTGGAAATCCTGGAGTTTGGAAACCGCTTTTTCATCAGCAACAAACTCTGACTTAACAATTGCCACGTCCCTCATCACCACCAGACCAGGAACCTTCACTTCCTGTCGACAGATCCGTTCAAATGCCATCCTGAAGAACACACACAGATCACATACAGCACCTAACAATACATCTATGGGCATATAAAGAAGTTAAATGTTTTACTGGGGAGTCATAGATTGACATTTTATATGTAGTGATGTTTTCATGCTTATATGCTGATCTTTTTTTTTTGCAGTTGTCAGAGTTTCTGATGGTCACCTGAACTTATCGATGTCCTCTTCAGACACCAGATTCTTGATGAGGAGGAAGCCATTTTCCTCATAGAAGAGTCGCTGTTCTGGGGTCAGCAGGTCGGTATCATGAGTGAATCTACCAAAAGAAGTGATAAGGCACAACAAAATCACTATGTTAGTTACTTTAATGCAGGGGTCTTTCACGTTTTTTTTTAACCAAGGACCCCTTAACTGAGAAAGAGACTGAGCACATATATATATATATATATATATATATATAAAACAATAATTTGCAGCTGCCCCCCTGAAGTGACTCTGAGGACCCCCCTTTGAAGCTTTGTGCTTTAATGTTTAGTTGGACATATGAATGTTGCATTCAAGTCATATTTGAGTTACAGGAAATTCCATTGGCTGGTTTTCTTTTAACACGGCTTAACAAAAAGCTGCTTTCTAATATGAAACATCAACTGCCACTAAACTATCTTAAAAAAAGCCTTGTTTTGTTGTTGTCTTCTAAATAATTGAAACTGAATGCACCACCAGACTGATCGAAGGAGCACTGGAGAAACTGTGTCAGAGGTGAATAATAAAGGATTGTATAATTGTGGATAACATTAAACCTGAAGCTGCCAAATGCGGAGTTAGAATTACGTGTCAGATAGTGGCGACTGTCTGTGAACCTACCTCAGGGTCTGTGGGCGACTGGTGAAGGTCGGAGCGGAAGTTAGTACAGCATTCTGAAGAACGAGAAGTCAAGGAAACAATATACAGTAAATGTTTCAGCCGCCATGTCCAGGAGTAGGCTCTGTGGGTCGCGACCACTCCAAGTGGAGGAAAAGGACAGGAAGAGCCAGACAAGGTCCAGAATACATTTGATTAATGGTGATTTTATCTTTGAACATCAAAACCTTCAAATAGACTGGAATGGCCTCCCATAGGCCTTTACACAAGGGACGTTTGTTCGTGCCATTAGGTGGGGGACAGGGGCCAGGGTTGGAGTCTACGGAGCCAATTCGTTGTACCTCCACTTCAGCAGCGTCCCACCGACATGATGAGCTCATGGATGTATTAAGAGAACAACATGGCATCGCTGCCGGTGTGAATAGTTTTGCGATTATTTTGCATATTCGCGTAGCTTATTCCAGGGTACAAGCGGCCGAAATGAGTTTCCTCAGGAGGGTGGCTGGCGTCTCCCTTAGAGATAGGGTGAGAAGCTCAGTCATCCGTGAGGAGCTCGGAGTAGAGCCGCTGCTCCTTTGCGTCGAAAGGAGCCAGTTGAGGTGGTTCGGGCATCTGGTAAGGATGCCCCCTGGGCGCCTCCCTAGGGAGGTGTTCCAGGCACGTCCAGCTGGGAGGAGGCCTCGGGGAAGACCCAGGACTAGATGGAGGGATTATATCTCCAACCTGGCCTGGGAACGCCTCGGGATCCCCCAGTCGGAGCTGGTTAATGTTGCTCGGGAAAGGAAAGTTTGGGGTCCCCTGCTGGAGCTGCTCCCCCCGCGACCCGACACCGGATAAGCGGACGAAGATGGATGGATGGATGGATGGCGTAGCTTATTCGTCATGCCCCCGGTGTGTAATGGCCTTAAAGGTCCCATGGCATGAAAATTTCCCTTTATGAGGTTTTTTACCATTAATATGAGTTCCCCCAGCCTGTCTATGGTCCCCCAGTGGCTAGAAATGGCGATAGGTGTAAACCGAGCCCTGGGTATCCTGCTCTGCCTTTGAGAAAATGAAAGCTCAGATGGGCCGATCGGGAATCTTCTCCTTATGAGGTCATAAGGGGCAAGGTTACCTCCCCTTTCTCTGCTTTGCCTGCCCAGAGAATTTGGCCCGGCCAAAAGAAAGAGAGAGACATCATGGCTTTCAAACAAGAAAGTGGCAGTTGGTTAAGGCCACACCCCCACCCTCCACCAATAGTAATGCAATCGAAATTGTAATTGAACTTAAGATACTTAAGTAGCCTACGCAACCTAAAATGTTCTTCCACATAGGCTATGTATAACTTCCAACTGACCCAAAAATAGGCTAGCCTTTTACACTTTTAAGATAGCGTCTCCCAATGGGCTCTTCTGATCTATTTCTGTTTAGTTTAGATAGACATGGTTATGCAACCAGACATGCCACAAGAGGTAACTTTACTTTACCAAAAGCAAGGACGAATACTAATAAATAAATGGTCATGTATAGGATGGAATGTGCTACCTAACCAAAGTAGCTACACAAGAAGTAGTTAAATCAGATATAAAAGTTTAGTTAAGAAATATCTCTTGATTAGAGAAGTTGAGTAGGCTACACACAGAAACTACATTAGGTTAAACAAAATATGAATGTGAGACGTGTCCTGAGAGGTTGAAACAGATGGGTGACGACAGCATGTAACTGTGTGTGTGTGTGTGTGTGTGTGTGTGTGTGTGTGTGAGTGAGTGAGTGAGAGACGAGGATCTATATATCCTCCGATATATGGATGAAACACAATTTCAGAACCAAACGTAACGTCACTGTTACTCCACCTATTAAGTGCAAGAAGCAAATTGGCGTCAATATAGCCTTCAATAAACAATAATAGTTAGCATTAATAAACAAAGCAGAAAACAAGGATACAATCGTGGCAGATGATCCATCAAGGTGATTGATCATGAGTCTTTCTGCAGCCCGAGACATTTTCCTGTCTGCTTGTATCCTGGTGTGATCCTGTAGGCTACAGATGGATAACTAGAGAGAAAGTGGGTTAGATGTCTCTTATAGGCTACATCCATGGGTTAAACGTGGGCAAAGGGCACACACACACACACACACACACACACACACACACACATATTTTGGCTGCACATCCTGTACTCTCCACATCATGCTTTGACAGGTGTGTGGGCAGGGTTTAGTTGGAAATATCATTGACCTCCATTATAACTGGTTGAAAGCAGAAAATCAAGATATGGATACCTCAAAACCTTTAACATATAGATAGATAGATAGATCTTTATTGTCATTGTATGCAATACAACAAAATTCTGTTGGAGCAATCCTCTCCAAATAAACTCCCTATTAGGAAGAAACCTTGGACAGACCCAGGCTCTTGGTAGGCGGTGTCTAACGGTGCCGGTTGGGGATTTGATCAACAGTGACAATAGTAGTCACTTTAAAGATAATGGAATAGTGACTTCAAATGATAGTTGTAGTAGTTCATGTCATATCAGAACAGCAAACAAACATCTTTTAATAACTGGTGCAACTGATCTATAAGATGTAACAAAAACAACAAGACTTTTGTAATGGTTTGTTTTTGTATTCTTAATGTCTTTTTAAATGATTTTTTTTTTTTTGGTACTGGTATACTGTCTGTCTGAATATACCTGTATTCACCCTGTGTCTGAAACTCTGTTTTAGCACCTGTCTCATTAAGACCCCCTTCTGAAAAATGCCCAGTCTACTCTGACTGGTCAGCCGTTTCCGGGTCTTCCGCATCTGCGCCTCTGCACGATCATTTCAGCCACGGAATGACTGTAACGGCACTGTAGCGGTACTTTATATGTATAGTGTAGTTGTAACATCACTACCGTACGGAAATCCTGACGCCTCGTTTAAAGGAACAGTTTTTGACCTGCTTTATAATCCAAAAAAAGACATGGAAATCTCACTTCTTACAACATGGGACCTTTAAACAGATGTTAATGTATAATAGTTTTTGCAAAGATCCGTTACTTACTGGATTAACAAATCTACACATTAGTTATGTCATGAATTAGATTAGTGTATGTAATATATAAATACCGTGTGACCATTTCAAGATTTTATCATACATTATTGGGACTTAATTATGTTGTTAACGTATGTAATAATTTATAATCGTGACATAACTGGCTGTTACTAAATTACATTACAGGTCAAAGGGACAGATGTGTGTCTGAAGCTTAAAAGGAAATGAAACAAGGTTGTATTAATATATTTAATTAATGCATTTTTATTGTACGTTATTTAAAACATGACATTTGCTAGATTCTAGAAAACAAAAACAAACATTAATTCACTCATTATCAAACTGATATTTCTATACATTTATAAGGCAGTTTAGGGCAAGGCCTCTGTTAGTGTTAATTAACAAGAGCTACAATCAACACTGATTATTCACACATTTCTGCTTAAATATCATCTTTCATTACTCTTTCTCACTCTACTTTATCTCTCTCAACATCACTATCTCCCTGGTCACTCATAATGCTTACTTTAACATGCCATAAATCGTCATTAACACCCCTTTTTAATACCAATGTTTTGGTAAATCAAAACTATTTTATTGACAATTAAAAGGATGCAATCACTCTACTCCACTGTTTTGCTAAGTGCAATTTCAACTCCATTTTGTGCTGCAGGAGGTGTAGTCAAGGTTAAAGGTGCAGTAGTTAAGCCTTATAAAACTAACTTTCTGTCATATTTGCTGAAACTGACCCTATGTTCCAGTAGAACTAATAATAATAATAATAGATACTGTTTATTGATCCCCAGTGGGGAAATTACAATTTACAATTTACACTACTACTAACTACACAAAGCATGTACTTAAAAAAACAAATCCGGCTCCTCTGGCACCACCTACAGCCTGTAGTGCGATTTGCAAAAATCCACAGCTCCCTGTTCAGATTCACCAATCAGGGCCGGGAGGGAAGGGGGGGTCTAACGGCATGTCAATCACTGCTCATGCACATGCATTCATTCTCCCTTGTGGGGGGAGGGGCTTAGGAGACAGTTTTGGGCTTCAGCAGGAAGGGTGGGGGAGGGACTGAGAAGTTGTCGATGTTAACATTTTTTGACTAAGTCCTGGATCTTCTCAATCCTACCTACAGCACCTTTAATTCCATTTTACTGTGTACCGATTTGCTCACGAGGTACCTGACATTTTCTATTTAAAATAGTATTTCCTGTCTTTATATTCCCTGTTAAAACAACATGCTCTAGATTACATTTTCAAAATGTTAAAATTAACAGATTCTGAACGGTAAATAATCTACAAATGACATTCCTTTGCTGGTAAAGGAAATTCGGGATTGTATGATAAGAACACTCAGCACTGTTGTTATATCTTATCCAAAACCATATAAATGTGTTCTGATTTCAGCCCAGCGGTCTTCACCCTGCAACGGTGTGGGGTCTGTTGGTGCCTTTATAGGGAAGTCCTCTCTCCCTGCACCAGACGGCCTCGGAGAGCCCAGGTGTCCTGTAGGGGAAACAAAGGTAAAGGCTCAGTTCAACCTTAACAAACCTTCAACCGTTTTCTTTTAACATGTTATCTATATAACTACATGATGTCCCAAAGCTAATCAGTCCAGTTTACTGATATATAGGCATTTTTGGATTGGAAAAATGCATTGATTGCATTGAATTGAACCTAAAGATGCATCACTAGTATGAAATACTTGGTGAGCTCTTTTCCAGTTATATGTTTGATAATGACATATAGCAACACTGCCATGCTACAATGTTTCTCCTTTGATGGGTTTGCGGCCTCCAAACACAAATACTTAACCGGCTAACCGCAAAGTAAATGTAGCTCATGACCGAGACATACAATGGTTAGATTTGTGTTATACTCCTCACAGATCTCCTGCTTGTAAACAATAACAAGACCTGTGATAGTAGTAGTTGTTATGTTGTTATTGCGAGTTATACTATACTATAAAATGCTAATTTTCATCATATCCCCAACCGGCCCGTGAGACGCTGCCTACCAAGAGCCTGGGTCTGTCCGAGGTTTCTTCCCAAGAGGGAGTTTTTCCTCGCCACTGTCGCACTGCTTGCTCTTGAGAGAATTACTGGAATTGTTGGAATTGTTGGGGCTTTGTAAATTATAGAGTGTGGTCTAGACCTACTCTATCTGTAAAGTGTCTCGAGATAACTCTTGTTATGATTTGATACTATAAATAAAATTGAATTGAATTAATTTTAACATTTATAAAAGTTGCTCTGCTAAGTGTGTTTTTATTATTATATGGAATATCTACTTAGATGTCCACGTGCGTCTCTGGTGATCTTTAGGTGGCAGAAGGCAGTCATGCTACTGCTGCATATCAGGTGGATCACTGGGAGTATAGCCAGCAAACAATGTTGATTTTAATGTCCCCTCATTGGTTTCACTAGAATAGACTTCTCTCCGTGTACCTGGCAGCTGAAGGATCACATGGAAGCTGGCCCATATATAGGTGATAACACATAACAGATAGCTAGAGTCCGGCTTTGTGCCCAATGCAGCTTTAAGTTTGTTATCACTACTCTGTGATTTCACTTAGCTTTAAAGTGAAAACACTCTGCATGCTGGCATTCATTTGTATTCTTTATCTGTGCGAATTGCATGAATAATTGTTAAGAATCTGATGCTAGGTCAGGCTGCATGATCTCACTGCATAGTTTTTTGTTTTATCAGCCTCACCTCCATCCACCTGTAGGCTCTGATTCTAAGTTTCCCCAGGGGACATTTGTTAACCCTGGCCTCTCATTGTGCTAAGCTTTAAAGTGTATGCTTGCAACAATGGACACATTTAGAAACTACGAGCCAAATATCAACAATGTACATGCTGCCATTCGGTTTTTATATATCTGTAGCCGTGAAAAGAGAAGGTTTTACACAGATAAATGTAATGTACTGTAAATGTAAATGTCTTACCTTGAAGGTAATTTCGCCCAAACCGTACTTTCTGATTGCGATGTCCTTCACCTCATTCTCTATGTTTTCCTGTAAGGTGCCCTTCACATCGATGTAATAACATTCAGCGCTGGCATAGTGGCAGGAGATGGCCTGGAAACGCATACCCGTGTTCACACACTATTTTTCATTCACATTTATTTTCATTTTTGTGACTCATAAATATAAGCGCATTAAAAAAAAAACTGGAGTTGATGAAGTATGGAGCTAGTTTATTTAAGGTAATGCCGAGACACCAGGTGGATTATGGGTAGAGTACCTTGCGGAAGCCCTGCGTCTTGTTCATGCCAGAGCCATGGATCAGCAGCGGATGGAAGAAGACAGTGTCGCCCTTCTCCATCTCCAGGTGCACCCTGGGGTGCTTCGGATCATAGTCACGCACTCCATGGTACATCTTGTTTACGCCACCCTGGGGACACACGAGACAATGTATACAATATGTGTGTGTGTTACTTCCCAGCAGGTGTTATCATGCTTCCTAGAGAATTTCAGATGTGAATGTGGTGTTTATACCAGGGGTGTGAAGCCAAATCATCTCGATTGCCCCCTGGTGGTTTGCTGCAGTGCAGGTCATAAAAAGCTTTCACATTTTATTGTTTCAGCTACACTTTAGCGCAGTGGGAGGAAGTTGAGACGGGTTGTCCATCTTTATATACAGTCTATGGTTTTTACCTCCCACTCTGGGTAGTCATGCTCCTGCAGCGTGCCGGTGTGTGTTCCCGGCAGCACGACCAGGCAGCCGTTCTGCCTGTCCACTTTCTCCATTGCCGTCCAAGCGCAGACGATACTGTCTGCTGGGCGGAACGGGAAGTAATGCAGATCCTGATGCATCGGGTGACGAGACGTCTTCTTACCTGAAACATATTTAAATCAAATTTGTGTAATTTGTAAGGGGAAAAATAGATGCTTTAATACAGCACTTCCCACATTGCAGTCCCGGGATCTGTAAGGGTGTTTGCCGTGGTTCTCCAAACAACCAAAAACCGGTTTATTGTAAATAATATTGAACTGCTCCCTACCTGCATCAGGAGGCTTGTTGATCAGCATTGTGTGCATGGCCATGATGTTGGGTCCAGTGAAACACTCCACATAGTTCAGAATCTAACATAGAAAAGCACAATTGTTTGTCCAACGGTGTTTAGGTTTAAATTATTTCAACCTTTTTTTTCAACAAAAATAGGACAGTTTATTCTTTTGGCATTCGTTTTTTCTTTGTGGAAAAATTCCACATCCTGGTAAAAGTTGGTGCGGACTATGTAATGCTTTCAGCCTTATCTTCTCAGTCTGGGTCACATCTGTGTTTTTAGATGCTGCACAAAGTGTCTTTAAAAATGTGGCTTTATAAAATACCAAATCATTCGATGTACCTGTGGCAAGTTGCAGTACCGGAACAGTTCAGGGTCTTCCTGGAAATCCTGGAGTTTGGAAACCGCTTTTTCATCAGCAACAAACTCTGACTTAACAATTGCCACGTCCCTCATCACCACCAGACCAGGAACCTTCACTTCCTGTCGACAGATCCGTTCAAATGCCATCCTGAAGAACACACACAGATCACATACAGCACCTAACAATACATCTATGGGCATATAAAGAAGTTAAATGTTTTACTGGGGAGTCATAGATTGACATTTTATATGTAGTGATGTTTTCATGCTTATATGCTGATCTTTTCTTTGCAGTTGTCAGAGTTTCTGATGGTCACCTGAACTTATCGATGTCCTCTTCAGACACCAGATTCTTGATGAGGAGGAAGCCATTTTCCTCATAGAAGAGTCGCTGTTCTGGGGTCAGCAGGTCTGTATCATGAGTGAATCTACCAAAAGAAGTGATAACGCACAACAAAATCACTGTTAGTTACTTTAATGCAGGGATCATCCACATTTTTTTAAGCGAAGCCCCTTAACTGAGAAAGAGACGGAGCAGGGACCCCCTACTACATATTGTATAAAATGAAGTTACATATTAAACTGGGCCTACGATAACTTTTTGGCGGCCTAAAACCTTTTACACATACCTTTTTTTAATGCATAGAACACTAAGCTATTAAAATAATTGTTGGTAAGATTTTATAAATCATGTTTAAATGTTAAAAATACATATGGCACAGTGAATCCTTAGGATTAACTGTACAGTATATGTGGATGGCTTTGTGACAACCTCACCTATAGGCCAGTAAGCCTATCATTATTGTTTTTTTCTTCACAAATAGGCTGATTTATGTTTGCTAATATGTTGGATTCATGTTAAGACATTTTCATTTTTTTGAAACAAATTTCAAACAATAATTTGCAGCTGCCCCCCTGAAGTGACTCTGAAGAACCCCCTTTGAAGCTTTGTGCTTTAATGTTTCTATATGAATGTTGCATTCAAGTCATATTTGATTTACAGGAAATTCCATTAGCTGGCTTTCTTTTAACACGGCTTAACAAAAAGCTGCTTTCTAATATGAAACATCAACTGCCACTAAACTATCTTAAAAAAAAAGCCTTGTTTTGTTGTTGTCTTCTAAGTAATTGAAACTGAATGCACCACCAGACTGATCGAAGGAGCACTGGAGAAACTGTGTCAGAGGTGAATAATAAAGGATTGTATAATTGTGGATAACCTTAAACCTGAAGCTGCCAAATGCGGAGTTAGAATTCCGTGTCAGTTACTAATACTGGCAATACTGTATTGATACACAGACGCCAAATATCGATCTTTTATTATGTGTTGGTCAATTTGTCTGCTTGACAGTCCCATTTTGCAGCAATAAAATTGAAATGAGATGAACAAACAGAGAAATGTATCTTAACGTAACAAATGTTGACAAGGTTTCCTTTTGGGGACATAATTTGAAATTGGGAAAAATTTGAAGTTGGAAATATATCGCAGAATATTTGCATTATGTATCGTGATTCCCAGCCCTATCAGCTACCACTAAAGGCGACTGCCTGTGAACCTACCTCAATGTCTGTGGGCGACTGGTGAAGGTTTGAGCGTAAGTTGGTACAGCACTCTGAAGAACGAGAAGTCAAGGAAACAACACAAATGTTAAACAGTGGCAGCAAAAACTGTCCTGTCCTGTTCAGTAGTGTCCTGTACACTGTCCTGTGACTCCCATGAATGTCCCGGAGCAGTCAGACACTGTCCTGTACACTGTCCTGTGACTCCGAGACACTGTCCTGTGACTCCATGACTGTCCCGGGATAGTCAGACACTGTCCTGTGACTCCATGACTGTCCTGGGACAGTCAGACACTGTCCTGTACACTGTCCTGTGACTCCTAAACACTGTCCTGTGACTCCATGACTGTCCTGGGACAGTCAGACACTGTCCTGTACACTGTCCTGTGACTCCTAAACACTGTCCTGTGACTCCATGACTGTCTTGGGACAGTCAGACACTTCCCTGTACACTGTCCCATGACTCCATGACTGTCCTGGTACAGTCAGAGTCTGGGAGTCACATGACAGTGTACAGGACACTACTAACAGGACAGGACAGTTTTTGCTGCCACTGCTGCTGCAAATGTTTCAGCCGCCCATGTCCAGGAGTGCTCTGTGGGTCCATGAACTCTCCAAGTGTAAAAAAAGGACAGGGAGAGCCACACAAGGTCCAGAATACATATCGATTTATGGTGATTTTATCTTTGAACATCAAAACCTTCAACTAGATTGAAAGCACATATGACCTCTTTATATACAGTCTACAGTTACCACAATTTGAAAAGTTAAAAAAAATATTAATGCATTCTAAATTTTAATTGAACTTAAGAAGTAGCCTATGAAAGCTAAAATTGTCTTCCAACTATGGATGTATAACTTATAACTGACCTAAAAACAGACAGACTAGCCTTTTAAGTTCTTTAAGCTAGCGTCTCCACCAATAGGAATAGGCTGTTCTTGTAGTAAAGAAACCATCTATTTTGTATAATGTATATTTTAGTTTAGCTAGACATGGCTATGTAACTAGCCATGCCACAAGAGGTAACATTACTTTACCAAAAGCAAGGACGAACACGGTCATATAGAGCAACGCAAAAATGGAATGCGCTACCTAACCAAAGTAGGCTATACCAGAAAGCATATTAGATGTAACCTTTGAAAGTTTAGTTAAGAAACATCTGTTGACTAGAGAAGTTGAGTCGACACATAAGCTACATTGGTTGAGGTTAAACAAAATATGAATGTGAGACGTGTCCTGAGAGGGGGAAACAGATGTTTGACGACAGCATGGTGTAACTGCCTTAAAAAGTGTTAAACATTAATATGGAATGCCCTATGACCGCACTAGTGGAGCTGTCCTGTCTATGTGGCTGTGCTTATCTTATGTGTGTACTTTTGTTATGATCATATGATTTGTGTTATGAAATGATAGTGTATGTTTAGTTATAATTTCCTGTTATGTATTGTTTAGGATGGTGGAGACGAGGATATATATATCCTACGATATAGGTGGATGAAAAACGATAGTTCTTATTTCTATGGATGAAACACAATTTCAGAACCGTAGCCTACGTAACGTCACTGTTACTTCACCTATAAGTGCAAGAAGCAAATTGACGTCAATAAGCATTCATTAACAATAATAGTTAGCATTAAAAATGACTCCTGTATTGCTCCTCATTTTTCCGGAGGCCTGCAGTCCACCGCGGGACCCCGGTCTAGTCCACCAGAGCTGTCCGCCGTTAGGTGCGCAGCAATCGGATAACGTCTTAGCCTGTTCCGCTCTGTGCAGCCCCGAATCCCCCGATGAGCCAACATAAACAAAGCAGAAAACAAGGATACGATCGTGGCAGATGATCGATCAAGGTGATTGATCATCAGTCTGAGTCTTTCCGCAGCCCGAGACATTTTCCTGTCAGGTTACTTTATCCCGGTGTGATCATGCAGGCTACACGGTTAACTAGAGAGAAAGTGGGTTAGAGGGTACATCCGTGGGTTAGGCAAGGGCAAAGTACACGCACACGGGAGGGTTTTTTTGGAAATATCATTGACCTCCATTGTAATGGTTGAAAGCAGATAATTAAGAGATGGATACCTCAGAACCTGCTCCAATAAAAACCGAAATATCTGCATAGGGTCTACCAGAAGGGATAAATGTTAATATACTGTAGCCCACGTATTTTGTGATTTAGATGAACTGACCCTTTAAACATACATATTATTGTGAAATACTAACACTGTAAATCTTTCGGGGAAAAATTCAGATAGCAGCATGATTGCTCACTCAAACTATTTCAATAATATTAGTTATTCATATTTATTTATGATCTGTATTAGCAATGTTCAACATTAGGATTGTAGTCGCTGCTTCTTTTATCCAGCAGGTGGCGCCATCCAACAAAATATTTGTTTTTATGGTCTAAATTAAATATGCGTCAACCTACACCTGCATGTTCAACATTGCATTGAAGACTGACTGGGCATTTTGAAAAACTTCTACAATGTTGTTAGACCGCTTAAAAAGCTACAGTGTTGCAGTGTTAAAAGCGAGTATACGTTACAAGAAACCGTAGAAAGGAGAGCTACGTTAATCTGCATTTCCCAATAACGCTCTTAGCTGCTATCTACAGCGGAACCAAGTTATTTATTAGATATCATAGCCTATCTTATACGATGAAATGTGTCAAAACACAACCTTGAGAATCTATGTATACAAGCATATTTATAACTATGTACATAGGCTATCTAGACATTTTAGAATAAAAGTTAGTAATGTCACTTTTATTTTGAAAACTGTGATTGGAATTGTGAAAATCGTCCTTGGTGCTTTTGTTTTGAAAGTTATAGAAAACGACATAGTTCGCGCTGATTCGATTTATTTTGAAATGGTACAGGAAGCGCCCTCATTCACCACAGCGTGGTGATTGATGGAGGCTAGTTCGCACCCCTCCCGTCTCGACAACAGATCCACCTCCAGCCTCTTTAAACTGCTTTCATCGCCACACAAAACGACATTTTGGGGGTTCGGTCTCAAGCTCTTCGTCCTCACACCCTCGTATCTCCCCGTGTGTTTCGGAGGATATTTATTTTCTAACGTAGCGTTTGGAATCGAAACCAAACACAGACGGAGCTGTGTTTTAGGCTACTTCAGTGGGCGGATAAAGCGGAGGAGGGCATCCGGGCCTGGCTGCTCCGGAGAGTTGGCTTGAAACCAGGGAATTCACCATTTTCAGGTAAATTGGCTCAAATTGTCATTTCTGGATAGACACAGCCTGTCCGATAATGGACTCCGTGCCGTTACGTTTTGCCCGACCGCTTAGGACGAAGACTGAACTGCGGTGTGTGGAAATGTCAACACAGAGGAAACGGCAGCTGAAGAATAATTCAGCCAGACTCTAGCTATTCATCATATTTAACAGCTACCGTATTGTAACCCTCTACAGTTGGGACGGTTATGTTAGCGCCTCGCACATATTTTGAAACATAAAATCTATTATTTTGTTATATCGGGTGCAAATAGTAGTCTGGTTTGTTTACCTAACGTAGGCTATGTATTGACAGCATCCGTCCCCCACACCTGCGACATGAACTCTATTGTAAAATTGATAAATGTGTACATTTATATTGTAGAAAGATCACAGACAAACTGCTAGAATAGTGCCAACGTAAAATAGAATTATGCCTATTGAAATTAAGAGCAAGAAGAACATTACCGCGTTATTGTGATTTCTGGGCAAGAAATTGTTGACACCAATAATGCAGGAATCCGAATGCATTGCCTAATCTAAAAAAATAAAAATAAAATAGTAATATGTAACACTGTAGACACACTTTTCAAGCAATATTAAACATCATTATTAATCTTTGCCTACAGTCACATTCATGATGCCCACACCGACTAGGTTACTTATTCACATGTATTTTTTACAGTGGAAATGTGGATATTTGATTACCTCCAGCATCTGCTTGCATTTTGACATACCTTTTCCTGATATGACATAATCTAAATCCATGAACATTTTAAACTTTTTCTGCCGTGGGAGTCCTTTTTAGTTGTGCTTGTGCCACATTCAATATGCGGGGAAAATGGAAGAAACAGCTGAAGACATTTCCTCCCGCTGACTTGAAAGCATGACACAATGCCCTCCTTTTGAAATGAATTGTGTTCATGAATTTAATATGACTTGAGATTGTTGTTTTACCAGTTTTTGCGAGTTCTGTCGAGAAGATGCTTTTGCAATTTGTAACTCAAGGTGGAAGATAAGGTTGAACACCCTGTCTATAAATTACCTAGACATACAGGAACTGTTTTTTTTTTTTGTTTGTAGTCACTTTGAGTGTATGGTAAATCCGAAACAACCCAAATGCACCATTCTGTTGTGAATTCAAGTGAATTGTTCTTAGATCAACTCTCTACATTCCTTAACACATCTAAAACAATGCTTCATATTCCATTTTACAGCCATTATAGTTAATGTGTACTAGGCAGTTGTCAATCATATCATAAAAGCATCTTATCATCACTGTATGAATCAGTAGCAGATGATAAATCCGGTCCTATCGACCACCTATGATTCATTTCTGCAGTAAAGCATCCGTGATGCATTTTATGGCTCTTTTACACTTCCTGTTTGACCTGGATTTACTTCCACTGTCCTTCGTCTGGAACAACTGGCCGCTCGTTTGTGTGCTGAGTGTGTATGAGTGTGCGTATTGACCCACATTCAAATCTAGGCTGTTGGCTGTGAGAGTGATACACCCCCAGAGAACCGAGTAATTACACTGGCACTCCCCTCCCCATGTCTGTGGGCCGTTTAGCAGCGCTCGTATTGATCTGTCTCTGCATTATGTCGCATTACAGCAGGAACATGAGAACTGAGAGTGTGTGCTGTAAATATAACACACACACACACACACACCCTTTCTCACTTTTTTTCCTGGGACTGACGGATGAGAATAGGTACAGTAAAGCCAACTGTCTCCTAGCGGATTTACGTTTTACATTACATGTAATTTAGCTGATGCTTTTTGAGATGTGTGATTGGTTCCAGCTTGAGAAATTAAAGTGCCGCCATGTGGCTTGTCAGTGATTTGGTTTGAAACTTCCTGTTGGAGCAAAAGCGTCGGATCAGGCGTCCGAGGGAGAGTTTTGGGTGAAACGGGGCGAGCAGTCTCAGTTAGCAAAAGGATCACTTTTTAGAAAGATGGATGCAATCTGGGTAGAGGCAAGAATTCCTGAAGAGACAGGAATGGATATCAAACTTGTTAAAAAGAAATCTGTGAAATGCAGCTGATGACATTACAGTGTGGTGAGCCAAACAGCTTACCGTCAGCTGAAACGTTGTGATGGCTAAAGCTCGGGTGCCAGTCAGAATCAGGTGGGCGTGTCTGATGAACCAGAGCAACTTTAAAGTGGTCACCATATTACTGAAACACATTGTTAAGATGTTATAGCTCAACGTAACTGAATTATAAAGTACAATAAGTATTAAACTGTTTATAAAATGTTTATGTAGGCTGGCAAAAAAAAAAAAACATCATCTGTGTTGCAATGCATGGTGATATCCCAGCATGCTTTACAGCAGTTCTTACTCATGATCAGCCTCCAAAACACTGTTGCTATTGGCAACCAGGCCAGCAGCTTGCACTTTCTCTCTCTTTCTCTCTCGCGTTTATATAACTCCAACTTGTGCGATGTTTTATTGATCAGAGAGAGGTTTACATGTGTGTGTATGTATTTCTACATGTGCACATTTCTTTGTGTTTGTTCTATGTTTGAGGGCGTGCTCTTTCAGTGCGTTTAATCTCGTCTTGTGTATTTTGTGGGTGTGTCTGTGTGAACATGTATGCCTCTTCATGTGTGTGAGTAAAAATGTTTGTGTGTTGGAATGTGTTTAAGTGAATGCACTGTTGTGTGTGTGTGTGTGTGTGTGTGTGTGTGTGTGTGTGTGTGTGTGTGTGTGTGTGTGTGTGGCCCAATAAGATCGTACTCCCCTTCCCTTTTTTGTTGGTAAGGAATGTTGAGTGCTGTCAGTGTGTCATTTATTGTTTCACCTGAGGAAGAACAGAACATGTGAAAAACCGTAGAATGTAACGACATCTGAGAAGAGGATTTGCTAACAGCCCCTGGGGCTGATGGGAAATGTCTTCCTGCCAGTGCACTGCCACAGGGTGGGCATTATGTAGGTGAAGTAGTAATTATTGGGCTTTTTTGGGGTCTGACTAATTCTAGGGCTCCAGAATGAATACAATTAGTGTGGGCTGGGTGCAGCAAGAACACACAATTACACACAATTCATAGCCATATGAACACACACATACACACACACACACACACACACTAATGAGGGAAGTTATGTGAGCCATGCAAGGAATCTGAAGTGCTGCAAGTCCATTCTTTCTGTCTCTTGCACACACAGCTTTTTCTAGCTCAAAAAAGTAAAAATTTAGGTCGTGTGTGTGTGTGTGTGTGTGTGTGTGTGTGTGTGTGTGTGTGTGTGTGTGTGTGTGTGTGTGTGTGTGTGTGTGTGTGTGTGTGTGTGTGTGTGTGTGTGTGTGTGATTTTACACTGAAACAAAGCCAGCTCATAATATTTGTGTGGTCATCTTGTATGAATGTTATTGGGTGTCAGAAGGCATGTGCGGTCAACAATGTGTGTCACATAGCTGTGTAAGAGAATGGACGAGTGTGTTAGCCTTGTCTTTGTTCTTACACACACATACACACGCAGTCTACCATTATTCCAGTATGTTTTGGCATCATAACCTGTCCAATTGCACCCAGGATAAACTATCCCATCATGCTTTGCCAGGTGTGTGTGTACAGGGTTTAGTTGGGAGGCTGACATTGGCTCATAATCTGAAGAATAACCAAGGGCATTGTTTGTTAGTGCAGCATCAGACAGGGATTAGATTATGCACACAGACACATGCAGAGGTCACACTTTAAAATAAACAGACCTGCAGTTCATTCATGAAGTCACTTTCCCTCATGTGGTGAGCACTCACTGTAAAACTCAAGTGAAGTGAAGATGCTAAAATATTCATCACACACACACACACACGCTCCGTGAGGATCTGAACACAGCGAGCAACTCTGATTATGTTTCTCTCCGTTTTCTCTTCATCTCCGAACAGGATGAGTGAGATGTCTGAATCATGTTTTCTTCTGTTCTTAAATTGGGCTAAATAACACCAGGAGAAATGACACGTCAATGTTATTTAAGAACACGTTGTTATGCTGATGATTTCCTTCTTGCAGAATAGAGATGTTCCGATACCAGTATCGGTATCTGCTCCGATACTGCCTAAAACGCTGGTATCGGTATCGGGAAGTACTGGAGTTTATGCACCGATCTGATACCACGTAATAAAGCCCTAAAGAAAATCTACATTAAAGTAGTTTATTTATGTTCTTTTTCCGTTATAACTGACTCTAGTTCTACGGCATTCATTGTTTGTGTTTGTTCATGTTTCACAAAGTTTAACCTGAGCCAGACCGACAACAGAGATAGAAATCATATCACATCCATACAGAGATAGTAGTATACAGCTGTTAAAACATAATAAAATATATGACACACTGGTATCGGATCGGTACTCGGTATCGGCCGATACGCAAGTTCAGGTATCGGAATCGGTATCGGGGAAGCAAAAAAGTGGTATCGGGCCATCTGTATTGCAGAATATTTGTTGAATCCTATGTGTGCATTTAGGCTAATCCGATTATTCAACACTTCACCTAATGAACCCAAAGTAACCTCAGTTTGACTTAATCCACAACTCTAAAACTGGTTTCTTGAAGAAATACAGCACCGACCAAAATGGCCTTAATGTTGTTAAAATATTCATACTCCTTTCACTTCAAGATAGAACTGAACGATTTAAGGGAAACCTCATAACGATTTTTCTGACCACAGTTGCGATTTCGATTGCACTAACTTCAAACAAACTCCAGGCCTGTATTGGTGGTCTGCATGATATCTGGGTAGAGCGGGCGCACGTTTACTTATGCCTCGACGCAGAGGTCTGGGGTTCGAGTCTGACCTGTGACAAATTTCGTGTGTCTTCCCCCTCTCTCTCTCTCTCTCTCTCCCTCCTTTCTCACCTAGCTGTCCTGTCAAAATAAGGTGGAAAAGCCCAAAAAATAATCTTTAGAAAAAAAAGATTTTTTTCTAACCCATCTCACATAATCATGACAAATTGTTCCATGTGCAGTAGAGTGTGGTTGACTTCCCAGTGAAATTGAGTTGTATGGTTTTTAATGGCGTTGAACCTGTGAGCACTGGGATTTTTAAGACCGACTGTGTGACCCTGTTCTAACTGCCCTCTCTTACTTTGCTGCCTCCTCTTCCTTCTCTCAGCATAAAAGTGAGTCTCCTCTTTAATCTCAAGTACGAATCTCTAATTATCCCTTTTTCTCTCCCCGGCGGGTTAATCATTGCCTCACAGACAGGCGCTATGTGCAATCAGTGCCAACAAAGAGCATCGAAAGTTCACAGGAAACGGTCACGAAAATACGATCCCTCACGAAGCCCAGAAAGAAAATAGTCAGGCCTCGTCGCTTTTTCAGCCGTTTGAAATGAATTCTCTTGCAGACATGTTGCTGTAATAGCGGGAGGTTCCCAGTGTTCCTCTGAGGTTTTTATGTTTCTCAAGCTCATCACCGCATTAGCACCGGTAAGCATCTCATTCATCACTATCTGAAAGGTCGGATCAATATGGAGGTCAGCGTCGCTTGGTGCGTTTGCACACACACTACAGTAATAATCTGGTCTAATCAGATTAAAGCAGCACTCCTACGTGTGCAGCGATAGGCTGGACAGACTAAGAAACTACAACAACTCTGACTTTATCAACAGAAAGCCCACGGATGAAGAGATTAGAATACAGGTCTACGCCGTTTGATTGACAGGAGATCTCTGGGAAGCACACCACTGCCGTGAGCCCACGGCATTGAAGATAGAAATCTAGTAAACGGCCGTCCCTCATGAATGTTGCAGTGAGGCAGAGAAATATCATATTGGCTCCATCATGTTTCTTGATCGTCTGCTGCAGGGAAAGAGAAAGAGGAGTTAGCTGGTCCTTGGTCTAGCGAGGATGTGCGGTGTGATTTAAAAAAAAAAAAAAAAAAAAAAAAAAAACGATTTAAGATGCATCATTCGCTGTTTTTGGAAAAAATCAATAAGCAAGTTCTAAAATAATTGCACACGCAGTGAGATACTGAAATTCGACAGTACCAAAGATTGATAGGAATTCAATGGACTTTTGCCACTGGCTGGTTTCAGGAGACAGTTTGGTAAATACACGTATTCACTTTCTTGCTGTCTGTCTGTACGGTAAATATGAAGCTACAACTAGCAGGCTAACTTGCATTAACACAAAGGATGGAAATCGAGATGCACAGCTACGAGGGGTTACGTGCCAGCCTATTTCTTGGCTGGGCACCGTCGGCTCGATGGTGTTTTAAGCCCCCAACGTCGACTTCAAGGCAGCGCTACTACCGTCTACTTCAAGGCACCTAACCCTAAGGGCCTTTTTAGAGTCGCCGCAGCCAGGTTTTTGAGCACGCGACAAAGCGGAAACAGGAAGCATGGACGAGCTCGAGGGCAACGTGATGCCCGGACTCTCCGAGTGACTGCAGGTCTCTCTGGTAAACTTACCAGGTTAAGATGAGCTCTTTTATGGTGAATGAAAGGCTCGATCCGACGAAGTAGGTCATCGAATCACATCGAAGCATTGATGTCAATGCTGCTGCCAGTTCTGCCGTGGTTTACCTTTTTTTTTTTTTTTTTTTTTTCTTCTTCTTCTTCTAGTCCGTAGAAAGAGCAAAGTCGGTAGCCTTTCCTCATTAGCGCCACCTCAGTTCAGGAAAAGACTGCAACTAGTGTTACACTATCGCTCGACGGGTCGGCTGCGGCGAGTATACCCCACGTTTAACTTTAACCTAATCCTAGTGCCTTCCAGGCAGCACTGCCTGGAAGACGACGTTGGGGGCTTAAAACACCAAACCCTGCACAGTCGCCAAACCCGGCCAAGAAATAGCGCGGCACGTAACCCCTTTAAAACCACACTGTTTTTGTTAGACTTATGTGTTAATTAGTGAGCTTTAGAGGTGTTTGTAGAGATTCTGTTGCCTTTGGACGGAGTCAGGCTAGCTGTTTTCCCAGGGTTTATTGTGTTTGTGCTAAGCTAACTGGCTGCTGGATATAGTTATATTTGGTGTAGACGTGAAAGTGGTTTCAATGTTATCATCTAACTCTCTTCGAGTAGGCAAGTAAGCATATTTCTCAAAATGAACATTCCTTAAATGTAATGGTAACAAGTAGAGCCAATTTCTTCCAGTGTTTAGCGTAGATGATCAATACCACTGGGCATGGAAAACAAAGTCAGTGTAAATACTGAAAGTTGGCAAAGAATGTCTGATCACATTTGTAACATTGTTCACTCTTTAATCTTCTGCTTTATTTTAAATTTAAAACTTATTTTAGACTATTATTTTCAGACTAACCTCTTTGCACGGCAGCTTTTGTTAAAGGTCCAATGTGTGGGAATTTCTCCCATCTAGCGTTGAGATCATACATCACAATCAACTCAAAAAGCGAAGGTGTACAAAATGCCGTCTATCAGCCGTGGTTGTTGGAGTGGATGTTGGAGAGTGGCGTGGACGCACGCGCCTCACACCACGAGCGGGCACGGGCGCCACCCGACGCAAAGGAGAGAGAAAGAAAAGGAGACCGCAGCGGTCCGGAGGATAATTAACTAGTTGGGATTTGGTGTGTTCCGTCCAGAGCAGCTCCAGTGGTTTGTTTTTTGCCGATTTTCAATATCCGTTTTCTTTTGTCTGGGCGAAGAAGTTTGGATTTTGAATACGTGTGGTCCTCCATGTTTCCTTCTTCAAACTTGGCGGGGCCGGGAAGCTACGATAGCCATTAGCAGCACCTGTGAGTTTATCATGTGACAGCAAAAACGCGAAAGGCGGAGCAGTATGTCCTGTATGTCCCTTACCGGCTAACGTATTTCAAGATGGCACATGAATATGGAGCGTCTATTCCAGTTCATGAGAATACAAATGTAAAATTTCAAGCCAAAAGGAATACTTGGAATTGATGGTGGGGGTAAATATTAATTAAAAAAGGACAAGTTTGTGAACAGGCAACACATATTTTGATAATGAACAACTAAACACGTTAAACACTGGACCTTTAAGAAAATAATGCAACGTCTGAGAATGTTGACTACTTTTGTCAAATGAATACAGGGTTTTGTAGAAAGGCATAGCCTACTAAATACTTCTCAAAGTAAGGCATCAAAAAGTGTTTTGACATCTCTATGGAAACTCATGTTATCTCTGGTATCATATTGACTCACTAGTATAGAAAAAATGCAAACGAAAACCTAGCTGTAGACATTAAAGATATTGTGTGTGATGGACAAACATACATGTTGGAAATGAACATTTATTGTGTCTGTTTTCATAAACTCCAGCAATCGGCAGTGCCAGGTTCAATAAAGCTGTGTGCGTCACAGCACCTGAAGTAGGCACAAAGGTATTCTGTGGCCAGCAAATGTCTGATGCATTGAATTTATGGGAAATGTTGCATCTTTGTCTCGGGCTGGGACGCCCCACCTGGCTTGGCACGAAGACAGGAAAGAGCCCAGGCCACTGTTGGATAGTGTGAGAGAGAGACACACACACACGTACAAAACAGGGCACCTCAGGGAGTCAAGTGAACAGCTGTTCCCAGAGGCCTCGGGGCGAACGGAGATGGATTTGTAGACGGTGATGAGGGGAGTGGTGGGGCGTGAGAAAGAGAATGCACGATGGAAAGCCATAAAACAGACGAAGGAGGAGGAGAGTTGATAATAGAGGGAGGGAGGTTAAAGTCATGTTCCGTTGTGTAAGACAACCGGCCATCCTTTGAAATCTCTCTCTGTTAGAGCGTTGTTGTTGTTGTTGTTGTTGTTGTTGTTGTTGTTGTTGTTGTTGTTGTTGTTTTTGTGTTGTTGGGTGTGGGCGACTGTAGCTGTTGCATTTCAAAGCTGCAGTTGGCGACTTAGCATGTGGATGACCCCTACTGGCATCAAGAGCTCACTGATTCTTTGGGGATTTTTATTTCCCATGCAGCTTTACAAATTAAAAGCATTGAAAGTAGAGCTGGGCAATATATCGATATTATATCAATATCGTGATACGAGACTAGATCTCATCTTAGATTTTGGATATCGGAATATGGCATACGTGTTGTCTTTTCCTGGTTTTAAAGTCTGCATTACAGTACCCACTTAGTCATTAAGTCCACATTACTGATGATTATTTATCAAAAATCTGATTGTGTAAATATTTAGTGAAAGCACCAATAGTCACTACACTACAATATCGTTGCGGTATCGATATCGAGGTAGTTGGTCAAAAATAACGTGATATTTGATTTTCTCCATATCGCCCAGCCCTAATTGAAAGTAGTCAATATTTGGCTGAATATGCTCCATTCATAGGCTTTTATATTTTTTGCAGAAAGCTTTTCAGCAAGTTATCTAGACATTTTAATTTAAACAGGAAGAGGTCTAAAGGGTCTAATATTACCTGGGGACCTTTGGTAGTTTGTGATATTTGCGGAGGTCAAATTACCTACCATATTTCGGCAAACACAGAGGTCGTGTGATAATATCAGTCCCGTGCGAATCGTCGTCTCTGTGATTTTTGGGGTTGTATTGGCTGCGTTGGCAATTGTTTAGGAAAGTTTTGACATCATACGTGGGGGATAATGTCAGTAAACTCAAGTAAAATACAGACCTAGCTAATCCCGTGTGAACGCGCCGCACAGACTGGGCTTAAGACTGTTTTGCATTTGTCAGACTTATTTTGTCATTGCTGTGTCATCATTTTTACAAAACCACATTTTAATTCTTGTCGCAATGTTAACAAGTTCCTCTTTGAGTGAGCTCAGAAGTTTTGATTGAACTTTTTTCTTTTTTCCTTTCAGCTTCACTACTTTAGTAGCAAACATTTGCACTGTCATTAGGAACTCTGTGTGTGTGTGTGTGTGTGTGTGTGTGTGTGTGTGTGTGTGTGTGTGTGTGTGTGTGTGTGTGTGTGTGTGTGTGTGTGTGTGTGTGTGTGTGTGTGTGCTCCTACAGTTCCCCATCTCTCTCCACTGGAATGTGCCATCTCCAGCTGTGTGTTTGGATTCACCAACCAAACATTCAGACAGGAAAACACACATTCTTGTACTGTGTGTGTGCGCGCTTGTGCGCGTGCTGGACGGGCCGGAAGCTTCTCGCTAACCCTCGTTAATCTGGTGTGGATGTAATGGGACAGACGAGCGTTATGTAATAGACAGAGTGGGTGTTGATTTCACAAACCCAGTGGGGGGGGTGGGGGTTAACAGCAGGTTGTTAATGTTTTCCTAACAAAATCATTTTACTGCCATACAAAGATTGTCTATTTGTTCTTCTTCTGAGGGCTATATCTACATCCCAACATGAAATGCATGCACATACTTCATTGAGCTTAGGAATGACTGTGTATTTATGCCTTACTGTAAGACCACACAATCCAATTAGACCCGACACAAGTGAATTTTGAAACCGCAGTTGGCAATTGTGTATGCCAGCGAGCCGTAACAAACTTGGACTTGCAGCACATTTAGTTAGTGAATGCAAATCACTTAATACAGTCAAAAGCTAGAATGAGGTATACAGGGCAACATGACCATCATTCATGTTCAATAAAACCACCTCTCATATGTAGCAGACAATGCCACATAAGCAGCACTTTCACTACACAAACAGCAACCGCATTTAAATGCAAACGGGAGCAGTATGATCTCACAACAGCAACTCCTGCTGCAGATAGCTAACATGTGATAGCATCCTTAATAATAGCGTCATAGCTAATCAGAATCTGCCCACACTGCCTATTTTAAAGCATTTGCCATTTGGAAAACCACGGCTAATTGGTTGCGAGCAAAATCCTCTTTATTTAGCTAGTGCAACCAGCGTTCTCTCTCAACTGTGTCACTTTTGAGAAAGTTGAAAAATGGCAACTTTTGAAAAAAACTTTGGAGCGTGCAACAAGGCAGGCCTGCTTGGTTCTTTCGAAAGGATGATTTGTAAAGATTTACAAAGAATACGTTTACTGCGTTCACTCTCTAACCGGGACATTTTGGGACCGATTGGCGGGGGATTTGCTACGGACAAAATACACACATCTATACCCTGGTAAGAGCAAATGATGTTTAACCATGTATCCAGCTAATTTAAATAGCTCACGTTACTCTATAGTGTGAACAGTTCACTTCATTTAATATTGTATGTGGCATTTTTCTTTTGCGGGGTGCAAACGTTCCACGTAAACAAGTTCCTTCCCGAGACTATTTTGCAGAGCCACTGTCTCTGTATCCGGAGCTTAGCGCCGCCCAAGACGATTGTGATTGGTTTAAAGAAACGCAAACAACCCAGAGCGTTTTTTTGTTTTTGTTTGTTTCTTCCTCCTATCTAGGAGTGTACGTGTGGTGAAGCCAGACCTATCTCCACAGCGCTGTGGAGATAGGTCTGGCAATGGGAGACTAACAACCGATAAAAGAGGATCATCTATCCTGCACGCTATCTCTGTTTTGTAATTGGAGATGGATGAAGTGTATTGCCTTTTGGCATGACCTCAAGCTAACCGCCTCA
Source organism: Perca flavescens (assembly GCF_004354835.1). NCBI lineage: Eukaryota > Metazoa > Chordata > Actinopteri > Perciformes > Percidae > Perca > Perca flavescens. The sequence goes on along the minus strand of NC_041353.1, from coordinate 19,544,007 downwards.
CACAAACTCACCTATATATATATATTTATATATAAACAGTCTGTTTGTTTTTTTCGAACCTCACCCTCCCTCTGCTGCAAACCCATGACACTGTAGTGTTTGGGACGTGCAGTCAAACCTTGGTCGGTGTGTGTTTGTGTCAGCTGAGTTCCCTGACTGTATGTTTTGTGGCCTGTGGGCTTTGGTAATGGTGCACCACGTGCTCTGTTTACATTTGTTAATATGTGTGTGCGTGCGTGCGTGCATGTGTATTCAGCCGGGAGACATTGCAGCCTTCATACCTAAAAATAAACACCATCTTCCACCCAGCTCGCCCTCCCTCTCCTCAATCTTTATCTTCATTCTTTCCATCTCTCCCATTAAACCCAAAGATCTTGTGTTCGTCTCCTTGTTGTTTTCTCCTCTGCTTCTGCGTCATGTTTTTCTTTACGTCTGTCCTTGGTGGATTAATTAGTACTCTTTTTTTTTTTTTTTTTTTTTTTTTTTTTTTTATACGTTAGATGATACACAGGTACGAGACAACCAGCACACAAAGTGGGATATTATTTGCCAGGGATGGGAATGATTCCATGTTACCAATATAGCCAAATATAACAATTGTACGTGAGAAACTGTCTGGTCATTACTCTAGCGAAAACAGGAAATGGTTTCTTCCACTTAAAATTTTTCTTTTTGTTTCTACACTATCCGTTTGCTGCCGCTTATCTGAATCTGGGTCTGAGTTGTGGTGGCAGCAGGTTAAGCAACTTAGCCCCTCGACCTTTCCTCCAGCTTTTCATGGGGGATCCAAGGCGCCCCAGGTGGGGGATATATATATAATCCCTTCTCCTGCTCTAGGTCTACCCTCAGGCATTCTCACAGTTGTACATGCTTGGAAAACTTCCACAGGGAGGTGTCTTGGGGCTCTCTAAATACATTCCCAAACCGTCTTAGATGGTTTGGTTTAAGGCGAAGGAGCAGCGGTTCTACTCCGAGAGCATTTTAGATGTCCCGGCTCTTCCTGAAGATAGGTTTAGAGGTCGGCGAGCCATAAAATGTCGTCACCCTGGCTGTCGTTTACAGCACGAAGGCTCCGCAAGTTGTCGTGGCACGTGGTCGTTTTTTTTTTTTTTTTTTTTTAACTCTGTGCGTGTTGCGCTGTCAGTTCAACACGGTCGGCTGGGAAGACTGGCCGAGCAGCTTTGCCTCTACAAACAAAAGCTCTTTTTTAGCAGTGGGGGCAGGTGCAAAATAAATGAAGGCTTAAGCTAATATAGTAAGCCTAAAGAAACGAGAGCTTTGCCTTCAGGCTCAGGTCCCTCTTCATCACCTGCGTTCGCGATAACGATATTACTTGCAATAAATAAACCGATCTTAAAGTGCACTCAGTTCTGCATTTCTGATGCTTTCACTGTTCTGATAAAATACAACAAGTTGCTTGTTGAATTTAAAACAAATGAAAGGGAATTGAATATAAAAGGCACCACTAAAAAAAAAAAAGACAAGTTACATTTTAAAGTGCAGTTTTCTACTGATACTTTCAACTGACACAGAAAATCACTGAGTGTCTTTCGCGATATGTCGCAGCCTTTCACGCTGTGTTTTTTGCGCCAGTTGCGGGAAAAAAAAAAAACGCCAAAATGCCTCCAACGCAAGACCCTGATAATAACTACACTCTTTCACTTGGGCCAGCAGCTCACTCCCAACTCAATCAACTGTTTTTCCAAAAAAGTACCATGGCCTCAGATTTGTTTTTGAGCCTCGCATGTGACTTGGCTCTAGTGCTGGCAATGTCGGTCACACCAACGATTGGATGGATTGCCATGAAATGTAGCATAGACATTAACGGATCCTAATGAATATGGCAAGCCTTTCACTTTCTATCAGGCGCCATCATGAGGTCAACATTTTCATTAGTCCAATACTTAGCATATATACTGGCATGCTTACATGGTAACTGAGACGGTAAACATTATACAGTGTGCTAACCGTCACCAGAGGAACAAATCTCAGGAACTAAACATCCCATTTGTGCATTTGTTTGCTTTTCCACCACATCTTAAGGAACCGTGAAGATTAGGCAAATGAGACCCATGGTGGATTAAAAAATCAACAGCATTTTAAAAGCGGTTTTCACCCCCACCTCCCGGGGAGAACAATAACATCCTGTTTTTCCGTGTGGTTGCTGTTGCGCGATTCCGATGTTTATTGATGTAGATTAGTTAGTTGCATTGCGAAACGGATTGCAGACCATTTAGATGTGCAGCTCCTACAGTAGACGTTTTTTTTTTTCTCCACTCCCAATGATGCGAGTCATACAATGGCTGTGTGAAAGTGTTAGTATGGAGCTTCGGAGTCAGCGACACACTTGGATGATTCAGGTGTCTATTGTTGACCAATGAGACTCAAAAGTTGTCTCACTTCTCTTAAAATCTCTCATGCTGGTGAAACTGTTTTCACTCTTTGCCCTTCTTTTCCTACATCTCTTTATTGCCCAAAGATCATGGTCATTGTTAATTTCCTGTTAGTATTGACATTGTAGCCTTTTGTGCTCTTACAGACATAACACCGGGTTATTTCAACTCCCCCCTCTGGGTCAGTCATGCTGAAGCTCTTTTTTTTTTTTTTTTTTTTTTTTTTTTTTTTTTTTTTTTTTTTTTTTTTTTGAGCTTCTCTCAAGCAAAACAAAGGGTCTTTCAGTGGAAAGCGCCCACTGCACCGGGCAGCGGCACTGATGCTCTGTTTGTGTGTGTTCTCATAGCTGCACAAACACATGCTTGTGACTGTACCCGGTAGGGTTCAGCTGAAATGGGTGCTTAAAGGCTGATGAAATAGTTTTGATAAGAGGCTGCAGATCATTTGGGTTGATACTTTAGAATTCTTAAGTTTAACTTTTTGCGTGTCAAAAAGGACTCAAACGTTTGGGCGAAACAAGGACTTTAGACACTTATAGGACATGGAAAATAGAGGAATTACACCACCGGTCAAAAGTTTGGGGTCACTTAGAAATTTCAATTCCACTCCATTACAGACAGAATACCAGCTGAGATCAGTTGCATTGTTTTTTTTAACCAGGGCAGCAGTTTTCAGGTTACATTATGTGCCTACATAATTGCAAAAGGGTCCTCGACTGTTGTAGAAAGAAGTGGCTGATCTTTAATGCAATATCTGCATTGGCCATTATCATCCAATGTTCCAAAGGCACATTCTGTTTACTAGTCTGATATCATTTTAAAAGGCTAACTGAGAAAACGTTGGAGAAATGTCCAGAAATGGTTTATTTAAAGGAACACACCGACTTATTGGGACTTTAGCTTATTCACCGTATCCCCCAGAGTTGGATAAATCCGTACGTACCCTTCTCATCTCCATGCGGGTCGTAACTCCGGCTGGCGCACCCACCGCTAACCCAGCTTAGCACAGATCCTGGAGGTAACTGGCTCCAACTAGCCTACTGCTCCAAATAAGTGACAAAATAACGCCAACATGTTCCTATTTACATGTTGTGATTTGTATAGTCACAGAGTGTACAAATAACAAGGTCACATGAGACACAGCCATCTTCTAACCGTATACAAACTGGGGACTATATTCTCAGAAGGCGAAGCACTGCTGCTTCTGCTACTTGGGCGGAGTGATTTGCGCAACACCTGAAAAGCACCGTTGTTACTCTCAGCTCCTCACCACGGGGCTTCTCAGGTGCTGCGAGCAAATCAGTCCGCCCAAGTAGCAGAAGTTGCAGTGCTTCGCCTTCTGAGAATATAGTTCCCGGTTTATATACGGTTAGAAGACGGGTGCGCCAGCCAGAATTACGACCCGCACGGAGATGAGAAGGGTATGTATGGACTCGTCTAACTCTGGGGGATACGGTGAATAAGCTAAAGTCCCAACAAGTCGGCGTGTTCCTTTTTAAGCAGGACATCAGATGTAGGCTTTAGCGAGGTGACAGCCTTTGGGGCTCCTGGTCTTTGAAGTCTTTGTTGTGGTGTACATCATGTAGGACAGACAGCGGTGCTTTGATTGTAACGTATACCTTCAGATCGAGGGGAACTCCCTGCCCGTGGGATCTCTATATGATTGCTGTGATGTAAGTGGGCCTGAGGCCGTGCAAACGTTACATTAACCTGTGATCCTAAAACCAGACATTTTGTAAATGAGGAAAAATCAAAAGTGAACACCTGCGTGAGTTCAGGTTTCACCTTCTAGCCTTTTTATCTAAACTGCTTTGATTAGCGTGTTTGTCGTGAACTTTTGGAGTGCATTTTGGCAAGCGAGCAGGCTGTGAATATGGGAGTAATCTGTCAATGAGAGACTTTCAAAAAAGAAAGGAAATAATTGGCAGATTTTGCACACAATCGCCAACCTGCAATTGTCAAAAACCAGAAAAAAAAAAAAAACGAAGGCAAGGGCTACCATCAAAGCACATGTGATCAGACGCCAACACTACAGGGCATTCTGACTCGATAAGCATTTTAGGATGGGACCACAAATAAAACCTAAACATTGATCAATATATTTGTTTGACATGTGAGTTAAATTTTTGCTCCGGGCCCTGTTCTGTCCCGGCTTCTTCCTGTCCGCTCTTCAAAAGGAGATGGATTATTCTTTCTATTTTAAAGTAGTCGTGAGTCCCATATGAGCAGGTCTATTTCGAGCAACTGTTTTAACAGCGCTATCTGTTGTGTCCTTTTGAGAAGTGGCGACTGTTCAGCCTTCCTCTCAACTCTGCCTCTGTTCTTTGTTTCGCTTGATTTCACCGTTTTTTTTTTATGGAACTAACGGAAGTATTAATGAGAGAGTTTTTGAATAAGGTGGTGCGAGTTACTTCTGGGTAGTGATATTTAGTGTTTGGGCTTTGGATATTGTGGTCAGAGATATAATAATATTAGACTATCTCTCAGAGTTGGATTTCCGAATGATTATTTTCAATACGAAGATGAAACCAAACTGAATAGTTTGTCTTTTTATATGAATAATATGTATTTAGGGAGCAAACACAGCTAATACACACACAGTTGATGCTTGGTCAGATGTTGGGAGCACACTACAAAAAACACCCCACTACACAATGGAAAAGAAAACGAAAAGTGTATTAAAAGGCATCTAAATTTGATCCAGATGTGATGTAAGTGTAACACACTCTTTTGATACTTGATGCGTTTTGATCAATCTCAGTTGTACCCAAGTGATTGTAATCAGCTTGATGACCAGTTTTAGGAACATGGGTTTGGGGAGCGCTTACTTAACAACTAATTAAATTTTGAAAGCATACATTTAATGAGTAATTACAAAGCAGACATGCACCTTAGGGTCCACTGGATTTGGGGCAACACACACGTGATCAGTCAACTAAAACAAGTTAATGATTTTAATTCCCAAATCTGAACACAAAAACTAGTCACTGAAACCAAACCTAATGTAGAGTTGAACCACCCCCCTACACTCACTCTCTCTCCCTCTCCCTCTCTCTCAGCAGCACTGTACATGCCTGCAGATTTCATGGCTCTTAACCAAACACAAAGACTCCATTATGGCTCCGTTCATTGTAATGAACTCACTTTCTCCTCTCCTATTCCTTCCTCCTCCCACTCTTCCTCTTCACTTTCACACTTTCACCCACATCTCTGAGATTGGATGTGAAGCCACATTTTCCATTTCATTACCTCATTCCGATATTGGAGTTGGGAAAGAAGAGAAGAAAACGTAAAAGGAAGTGTAAGGAAGGCAATGACTAGAGGTAGGAAGGTGTGTGTCTGTGTAATTATCAGCCCAGTAATTAGGCCTTGTTGCCTGGTGTCTCCCCCCTCGCTTGCCCTTTGAAGTTTCCTCCACCATACTACCCGGAATGCACTTGGGAGGCATAAAGGAGGGAGCAGAGGAGGGATGAAGTGGGGGTTGTCGGGAATGTGGGTCAAAAAGTGTGAAAAAGAATTTCTGGAGATGCTGATGATGAAAGAGACAGAATGAGAGTCGGGGGGGGTTGGGGGGGGTCTCAGTTCTCCCTCTATGTCTCTGTCGATGGCAGATTGCTTGTGCTGCTTTTCATGTTGGATTCCCCCACCCCACACACACACACACACTCACTCTTCATTCATATGTGCCGATGCTGTAATCTCAACACACACAGACACATACACACACTCGCACACACATCACATGAGCCTCTTTGTTTTGGTTTGCTGCAGAGATAAAACCCAGCTCTGTTACACTCCTCTGTAAGGGAGACAAAGAGCGCTCATCTCACATACAGTGAGTTTGTGTGTGTATTAGGGAGAGAAAGTGTGTATGTGTTGTCTGAGAGTGTTTCCCCAATGCAGTCATTATATTTCTGCATTGTGATCTTTACGACCTGGATTTTCAGCCTCATTAGCTGGAATGTTATTTCCCCTTTTCCCCATTTCTAGACTGTCTGATAGCTTTTTAGTGTGTGTGTGTGTGTGTGTGTGTGTGTGTGTGTGTGTGTGTGTGTGTGTGTGTGTGTGTGTGTGTGTGTGTGTGTGTGTGTGTGTGTGTGTGTGTGTGTGTGTGTGTGTGCCGTCATCAGATCAGCATGCCGATAGGGCCAGCATGACATACTTCTTTCCTTTCTAAAGTGGGCTAATCTTCAAAAGTGGGCTATGTATATAAATTTAAGGAAATGGACATAACAGAAATTCCTTCTACTTCTACTCATCAATGAGATGAAGTACCTTGGATGTTGAGGGTATCAGTGGTATTTAATAGAGTGCCGGCGTATTCGCTGCAACGCCTGAAATGGTAATGGAAATGGAAATGCAGCCTTAGGACTGTGGGAGGAAGTCCGAGGACCTGGAGAAAACCCACGCTAAAGGGATTAAAAAGACCTTACTTTGACTGCCACGCAACTGGGCTTGTAGCTCCGCCAACTCTGTGTACTGCCCCATCCGTATCGTTCCACTCAATGACTTATAGACGGAAGTGTTTTTTATTTTTTTTTTATTTTTTTTAAACTGGCGCGAACTGGGACAAATGCTGATGCGTCAGTTTGGAAAGGGGCGGTTCCACAGGATTAGAACAGCTGGTGGAAACTGGTGATACCTTCCAGGTTGTCACAACAGGGAGGACATGAAGAAACTCCACACGGAAGAGCCCAAGCCAACCAGGGGGGTCAATCCCTGTGTGTGAGGCGACCGTACCACTGCACCACTGTGCCACCCAACCAAAAATATTGTCTTTACTGTTATTCCATGCATTCTTCTTCCTTGTCAAAACCTGCCACTTACATTAGCCGTAACTAGACCACCAGCAGTTGAGCGATTCGGGTGCGTTATGCTGGTAGCATAACACACCTGGGGCCCTATTTTAACGATCTAAGCGTACGGCGTGAAGCGCATGGCGCAGGTGCGTTTAGGGCGTGTCCAAATCTACTTTTGCTAGTTTGTCAGCAGAAAATAAGGTCTGTGTGCCAGGCGCATGGTTCAAAAGGGTTGCACTTAGTGTCTTCATTCATTCATAGGTGTGTTTTGGACCCAACATGCAATAAACCAATCAGAGAGTCATCTCCCATTCCCTTTAAAAGCCAGGCGCGTTTGTACCTTGGCGCATTGCTATTATGATGGCGGATTTGCACCGTAATATTTTTATTTGTAATCTTTTGTGTGTGTGTGTGTAACAAGCATAGTGTGTGTGCGCTGTGCACGAGCCTAGTTAAAATAACAATGAAATGCTGCGCTATTGACTTTAGACCAGGTTTTTGTTGGTCAATGGCGCGATCACTTCCCGCTGCCTCAAGATAGCAATACGCTAAGAACGCACCTGAACACACCTCCCTGTAAGACCAGCGCGCCCATGGGCGCAAAGATGGGCGCAAGTGCATTTGCTATTTAAACGACGCGGGCGCTGGAAGGGAAATTGACAACTGCGTCGGTCTTAAACTAGCAAAGACACTTGCGTCAGGCTTTGCACTGCGCCGGGTGCAAGATAGGGCCGCCGATGTGTAGCCTCGAGCCACCAGCCGCCAATGTTTAAACTTTCAATTATTCCAAAACCCATGTTGTAAATGTTAAGCTCCACAGTTCATTCTTGGCCTTGGAAACAACAGTTGACTCTTAAGATAATTACAGGGTTTTAAATCTGAATTGGATTTATTGCTGAGCAAGTTTGCACTTGCAAAGAATTTGCCTTGGTGTATAAGTTGCATACAGTGAACAATAAACATATTAAAAAGGTAATAAACAATAAAGGAAAGTACTGCTACAGCCAAGAACATTGTCAAATTTTGACCATTTGGTGATGCAAATAACTGTTGGTCACTCAGAATTTCCAGCAACCAAAATGGTTTTGGTTGAAATAAATCCCTGCGTCCATTTCAAGATATTAATTAGTAAAAAGATAATGTAGTATAATCTATTACATCTGGTTAATACACTATAATTGAAACTACAATGGTTAACCCCTGTTAGAGTTCTAGCATACTACAGACTGGTATTCAACTTGATTTGACTGACAGCCGTAGTTACTCCGTAAGTCCTTAACCGACAACATAAAGAACCCGGTTTTAAAACGATAATTCTACAGTGCAGTTAGCCTAATATTCATGGAACAAAATCTTTGAATCAATAAATTCCTCTTCCAGTAGCCTGTAGGGTTTAATTAGACCAGCTGCTGCCAGCTGAGAGGATATTCAGGTCATGTCCCTAAACATGCACACACGCAAACCTACAAAGCGTTTGTGTTCTCCCCAAATGCTGTGTGTTGCAGTACACAGAATCCGATAAACAGGTTGTGGTTGTGTGTCGTTGTGCGGTTGCGGTCATACGTCCCAACACTGATTGATGAAGTGTTTCTCGCCATGCAGTGTCATGAATGACAAATTGATGAAGTGTGTGTGTGTGTGTGTGTGTGTGTGTGTGTGTGTGTGTGTGTGTGTGTGTGTGTGTGTGTGTGTGTGTGTGAGGGTGTGTGTATGCAGACAGGCAGATGGTGTCTCATGAGTATGAGGGGAGCCAACGGCCTTGAGAGAGACTGTAAGCGAGAAAGAGCGAGAGATTGTGACAGCAGGGGTCAGTTTGTTTTGTGCTGAGGGTCGGGCGGGATGGGCGGGGCATTTCTGCTGCTGCTTCCTCACTGCATTTCCTCCACTTACCCAGAGTGCCCGTTCCTTACACGCACGCACACACACTGACACACAGACACACAAACTGACACACACACACACACACACACACACACACACACACATACACACACACACACTTACTTGCATGGGGCGTTTACACAGCAACACAATGAGCAGGGACTGGCTTGAGGCAGATCGAGCAAGGTGTTTCCTGTGACCTGGCTGACTGCTGCGTCATCACAAACACACTCGTCTGGAACAACACTTGTGTGTGTGTGTGTGTGTGTGTGTGTGTTAACCAATTTGACTCTCTCCTCCTTCAATTAGAGTTCATTAATTTCTCCTTTTGTATAAATGTGTGAATGTGTGTGTAAGTGACAGCAGCTGGATATTCCAGTCGGTGATATTCATCCTTTATTCATGCTTTGTTCATGCTTTATTCATGTGCTGTTCCAGCATTTGTAGAGTGAATGAATATTGGATTAAAAGCAGCTTTATGTTATTCATGAGCTGAGAAATTTTGGATTGTACAGAGGCTTGTGCAATCCCCCACGCAGTGCACACACACACACACACACAACCAACAACAACAACCCAGTCCTCTGAATGTTGCATTTGTCTACTTGTGTTTAAGTCCATTTCTGCAGAATTAAAGTTGACTGTGTGTTTCTGTGTGTCCCCAGGCCGTGCGCTGCCCTGCAATGGAGAAGATGAAGAGGATTAAGAAGCGCCTGTCGTTAACACTCCGCTCCAGTCAGACCATCGACGAGTCGCTGTCTGAACTGGCCGAGCAGATGACCATCGAGGATGGCGGCACCAAGGACAGTGGTAAAAATTCAACATATTCAGTTTTTGTTTTTCAAAACAAATGTGTCGAATGGGAAAAAAATCCCCAATAAGACATTAAAGCTGAGGCCGGGCAGTTTTCCGGATAAGGCAAAAAAGAAAAGAAAATACAGCTCTCCCCTCTCTGTCCTAAGCCCCTTCCTTCATACAGTAATCTGTACGAGTAGTCGCCATTAATTTCAATCAGCCCCATTGTGATTGTGATCCTGATGCCATTATGTAGCGGCAATTTTATGAGAATTACCATTCTGTTTTCTTTGCAAACGTGTGGGCATATAAAGCTCTTTGCAATAGCATACTGTGAGTCGAGGTTTTAACTAGCTACATAAACATGAACTAGAATTAGCCCCAACCGTGAGCCTTTGGCTACGGTTAGCAGACGGCTAAACTATTAGAAACTTTTTCTCTCCATCTCTGAAATTGTATCTGTCTTTGTCATTCTCGCTTTTAGACTCTCTTTTTGAAAAGTCTGTATTCATTATTTTTTAGCTACTTTGCAGTGTAGGCAGTTGTTGCCATTGCTGGAACAGCAACTTTTTTGTTGCAGGATTTTCCGCCATTGAATCAGGGTTGAATCACCATCTGAAGGGATGTGCATGCGCATCTGCATTTGTAGAACAGCCAATAGGAATGCCTTCTATCTCAAATGACCTGTGATTGGCCAAAGTCTCCCGTCACAGGCTAGATTTTCAAAAGCCTGAAAACAGAGCCAAGAGGAGCTGCACAAGTCTAGTTTTATCGCGGACTACTTGAATTACAATATGCTGAAAGACTATTATAGCATTTTTGACCAATGACCCAAAAAAAGAAAACTGCCTACCCTAGCTTTAACCTGGTGAAAGGCAAATTTTAAAAATAGTTTTTACTAGGAGGCTCTGGTGTATAAATAGCAGCTCATTTGCATTTTTATCCTATTTTTTTATTCATTGTGTGTAATTGGAAGATTTTCTGTGCTTGTAGCAAGAAGACCTCATTTACTGTTAACTACTGTATAATATTATCTTCTTGCAGCAGAAAACAACTTTTGAGTGTATGAGAACCTAAAATGTGCTTGACAAATCGGTTTAAATTGATCTTCTCCTTAAAGGTGCCCTGCCACACGTATTTCATTACTTTGTGGTAATGTCTGAAGTTCTACCATGGACTCTGTAACATTTTTTTGTGGAAAATATGCCTTGGTTACCTTGTTTCAAGCCATTCTAGCGTGGTATAGAAAGCCTACAGGAAGACTCAGCTCGATTTCTGCCAGTTCTCATTAATATTCAACAAGCTAAGCTGTTTGAATCTGATTGGCTAACAGCTAGCCAATGAGAGCCTGGCTGTCAGAATCCTTTACCCAGCCCAACTGGGCGAGCTAATGAATAGTAATGAGCTCAGGCAGTATGATGTCAGACTGACCAGCTTTTGTAATTGGCCTGATTTCTCTGCTTATTTCTTTTCAGTAGCTAGAGCTGACAGAGGAGGTAGCAGTTCATTTTCACATTCACAACATAACACAAACACACATGGACCTAACGTATTTCAAAAAAATGCAAGTTAAAATGGTTTTGTATGGCAGGTCACCTTTTTTAAAAATAAAAAATGGGGTCAAAAATTCCTAATGGATAAGCTACAGTTCATACTGTAAAAAACATCGGATTGGTTGTAGAGAATCAGTGCCACAAGCCAACCAGGGAAGGAAATTCCACTGGTCTGATTTTCACAATATCTTCCTGTACACAACACACACACACATTCACTCTCACACACACACACACAGAGAGAGAGAGAGAGAGAGAGAGAGAGAGAGAGATTTCAGTTTCTTGGTAGCTCTCAGGGGTATTTAAATTATGAAGCGTGGAAGTTGATGAAGAGAGAACGAGTACAGCATGTGTGTCAGTAACAGCTGTAATGGACTTCCAGTGAGTAGCTCTCTATCAAGTTATGTAACAGAAATAAGAGCAAGGGAGCTACCGTAGAAATAAAACGGATTGAAAGGCCATTTCCATTCAAATCAGTGTAGCAGAATGGTCAGAGCGGCAGCTATTTTTATGTGTACATGGACCAACCTCCGTACAAACTTCGATATAAACCCGACTTTTTCAATTCAGGGAGGTGAAGTTTTTCCGTAACGGACAAACGAGCAGTTACGAGGCAAAGATGAGTCAAATTTAACATCTTAGTGCTTCATCCACACAAAGTACATTGCTATCGCCAGATGAGTGACAACTTTGTTCGGCTCGTCTACTGTGATCTGTGTGGCATGGGGGCATGGCGGAGTTAGCAAGCTAGCTATCTGCCAGTTGTCCACTGGCTGGCTGGCTTGCTGCATTGGTGACAGAAAACGAGCTGAACATCAGGCTGGGTCTAACGGTCCGCTGACCCGCTGCCAGTGGCTCTTATAGCGCGTGTTCGCTGTCAATGTCAAATCCACGCTTCCCATTCATTTCTATGGGAGAAAACATGCAATGCACTCTGGTAGCGTCACAGGGACCTTGGAGAAGCTGGGCATCAAGCCACCCGCTCCTTGTCAGCATAAAGTTGAATCCAGTCAACTTTATGCAAATGAGGAGCGGGCAGCTCGACTCGCCTACTCTCAAAAGCTGTCGAAAATCTTTTAATCTGACCATTGTCTATCTGAAATAAAGACAGATTTGTCAACTACGTAGCCTATTTCTTGCATAACATTTTTCAGAAACATGTTTCCGTGAACTGTTTTCGTAATATAAGAGATCGTATTCCAAACAAGCTGCCATTATGGTCGGTATTGAAATCCAGGAGCAGACGGACCCTTGTGACGCGTTCGTCCAATCAGGTTCAGCCATCGCAGTTGTAGGAGGGTGTAGCCTGTTTTCTTTGCTTGTCAGTGGTCAGTGAAGAGAACCTGATCTGAACTGCTAGTGGAGATACCACTATTTTTTTAATTTTATTAGTTTATTTGTCAGGGACCATCCACAGTTCAGGCCCTGTACCAGAGTTACCTATACAGCTAATTTACATCTGTGGTCCCTGGGCAAGGGAGGTAAAAGGACAATATAGACAATATAGACAATACAGACAATACTATCAAAACAGGTAAAAACTTAACAACAAACATGTGACAAGCTTCACATATAAACCAGAATACAAAATATACATTCCATGTTATAAAAAGATCAATGATCACATAGTTGATTCGCCTTCAGCCAAGTCTTTAAGGACATTTTAAAACTGCTGAGACTTACACAATCTCTAATGTGAAGTGGAATTAAGTTCCACTTTTCTACTACAGTAAATTAAAAAGCTGATTCGACCAAATTTAGTCTTCCTAAATTGAGTCACCTCTTACACCCTTACATTATCTCTGCAAAATGACACATGTTGCTTGAGTGGGGTCGGTGCAAGATCATGGGTCAATTTATACAATTTATAGGCACAGAAAACTGTCAACGGTTAATAAGTTGTGTTTTTTATAATCGTGCAGTGATGGTAGTTTCTTAGTTTTTTGTCAAGAACTTTCACAGCTTGTTTGTAAAGAGTAGATAAGTGTTTTAGCGTAGTCCCACCTGCCTGGGACCAGCTTGTAGAACAGTAAGATAAATGTGAGAAGATCATTGAATGCAGATACCCTAGTCTGCAAACTCCATTTTGATTGTACTAAATGACCACGAGCAAACAGTTTAATGTCCTTTCATCCATTTTATTTCTAGTAGGAGCTACTTAACCACAGTCAACACACACACACACACACACACACACACACACACACACACACACACACACACACACACACACACACACACACACACACACACACACACACACACACACAACAACAGATAGCAGCTGAGAAGGTAGTGTATTCTGACACATTGGCAAGCACTTTCCCTGACATCTGTTATGGAACTTTCTGCCTGTTTAAGCATGACCGTACAGTTTGTCTTAAATGAGCTGCTGGTGTGATAGACACAGTAAAGTGATTGGCTGCCACTTGTGATTGACAGCTGCCAGATTAAATAGACACGCACATCCATCTTTACAGAATGCTTCCCATCATTAGTTTGGCTGTCAAGAAATACTTACAATGAATTCAAGTAGGAGAAGAAACTTTAGCTAGTTCCAGCAGTAATCAAGGTCAAAGGTCAGGCCCTTCCTGTCTTTAAAATAATCATGTGGTTAATTAATAATGGTGCAAGCCAAATGAAGAAGAAAATATGAAACCGTGATCTATCTTATCACGTCCACAGGTCTCCATTCTGATTGGTTAATGTTAATACTACTCACTCAGCCCTTTTTCAAGGAATTTTAGGAAACTAGCTTTCTTGCCGAGAGTTTGATGAGAATATCAATACCACTTTCATTCCTGTTTGTTAGATATGTAGCTGCAGCTGGTTAGCTTAGCTTAGCTTAGCCCGAAGAGTGGAATTAATATAATAGATAATAATCCGTTAGTTGGATTTTGTTACCTTAGCTAAGCTAACCATCTGCTGGCCATAGCTTTATATTTAGCATACAGACATAAAATTGGTATAGATTTTTCATTGAATTCTCTTAGCAAGAATAAGTGTATTTCTCATAACATCAAACTATTTCTTTACATGCTGTATTTTATCATTCTTTTCGGAAAACCAGTGAAAGGTGTACATGTTTGAGTCTGACTTGGCTAAACACAATTCTGCCATAAGCTCTGCTTTATAAGAATTGTTAAAATGAATTACTGTTTTATATATGAACCAATATCTCTTAAATTGAAATATGACAAATATTGTATCGTATTTACTGTCGATTGCTGAAAAGGTTTCTATTCCCTGCTCATAAAAGCATACAAATCCAAACTAGCTCTGACATTTTTACTACCTTGTTAATATGATTCATGCGTGCTCAACTTGTAATTCTAAAACGACTGACAAGCACCTGAGGGCAGCGTAATGTTAATTTGTGAGGTTGGCAGGTGGGAACACAGCACAGTCTGTGAGCTCAGAGTTGAAAAGGTCAGATGAACTACAGAAAGTTGCAGGAGCAGAAAGATAAACCCACAAGATGCAAGAGACTTACGGCCTGTCTAATGCAGATCAGAATGGGACTATTTCATATGGCTGGACTCTGACTGCCATTATGCCCAAAGGGAGAACACTGGGCCGTAATATCTGCGTACAGGGTTTGTGATTGCTTATTGAGGCCTGTGAGTGAGGCTCATGTTTTGCTTATTGATAAAGTAACAGGCCCTTTGTTAGCAGTTTGCAGATTATCTGTATCAGCAATTTATTTGCATGATAACCGATAAAGTTAATGAATTCAAAAGTCTACTCTGGCTCGCCTACAGCTCTGTGTCTGTCCCTCTGCTTCGGTTTCACTCATCACTGAGTCTGCCTTCATGTCCCGCCCACAACACTATCTGACTCTCTTTTACTGGGTTTTATGTTGAAAGTTTCTAATTTATTAAATCATTGCTTAAAGCATATAAACAAAGT